>NW_025106925.1:0-11929 GCF_013123115.1 Colletes gigas
AGGGGTTACGCTACCCTGAGATTTAAAAAAAAATCGATTTTTTTTTGTATTTTCCTTTATTGGAGTTCAGGGAATAATTTAAGCCATGGTGGATGCAACAGCTCCCAAAAATAGCCAAGTTACAGTGCTTGGAAGGTCGTGCGGCAGTTGCCGTTTCGGAATAGGTAGCGACCATCCGCTTCGCGGGAGGATTACCTAGGCCTTTTTTTATTGTTTTATTTCCAGGCTACGGCAGGGTGCCTTTGGACATAGTAGGGTCATTTAAAGCTTTAGGGGGTTAATTGCATTGGTGTAAGGCAAATGTTCGGAAAGATTGACTCAGTCTTTCGATCGCATCGTCAGAGTGAACGTCGTGCTTAGAAGTTTCGAAAAAGTCTTAGTTTTATTTCATAATGTCAAAACGTGTATATCTTGATCAGAAGGGTTCGAGAAAACATTCTGGACGTGCTTCTACGAGCCATAAAAGGAAACTCATCCTGCAAATCGCTATTTGATGGAAAGTGAGGAAGCTAGCACGAGACGTCAGCGAAAAAATTAAAAAGCGACTGAAGATGTCGATATAGTAGTTGACGCAACGTTTGGCTACCGCATAATAAATTTTGTAGCAGTTTCTCGGCTATTAGTGAGGCAGTGAAATGTAACGTGTGTAATGGCAAAGTGAAATTCACAGAATCTGCTATTCGTGGACTTGGTTTTAAAATCATATGACTTGTAAATCGTGCCAACCTGTGTGTGTAAACTCAAGTCCTCTCATCGATGCGAAAGCATACGATGTGACAGAAGAATTGTCTTTGCTTTTCGATTACTTGGACTTGGTTTGGCGGGAATAGATAAATTCTGTGGAATAATGGACATGCCGAAACCTGTGTTTCATTCATTTTACGACAAATAGTTCAAAATATTCATACCGCCGCAAAAAGTGCGTGTGAACTATCAATGAAAATGCTGTGAATGCAGAAAAAGAAATGAATTTACAAAAGGGAAACCCGGAAGGACTAACTGTTTCAGGAGACGGAACTTGGAGAAAACGGGGATTTTCTTCTCTTGTCGGAGTAGCAACTATTATTGCACATTATACCGGCAAAGTAATAAATGCGGTAATAAAATCACGCTATTGCAAAGCATGCGAATTTTGGAAAAAGTATGACGATACTGAGGAGTATCAAGAATGGAAAGAAAAACACAGCGAACAATGTTCAGCCAATCATACAGGATCTGCAGAAGATGGAAGTTGATGCGGTAACAGGATGTTTGCAGCATCGGAGGAAAAGTATGGTATAAGATACACAAATTACATCGGCGACGGAGATAGTAAACATACAAAGGGATTCTAGACTCAAAACCTTATGGTGACGTTATTGTGAAAAAAAAGAATGTATTGGCCACGTCCAAAAACGAATGGGTGCGCAACTCCGTAAGTAAGGAAGGAAAATAAGGCCTTGGTGGTAGAGGTAACTAACTGCCAAACTTATTGACGAATTAACCGTTTATTATGGCCTAGCCATCAGAAGGAATTCAAATTCATAGAAGAATGAGAATGCAATTTGGGCCACCTTCTATCATAAATTTCCACTGATAAGAATCCCCAACATGAGAAGTGCCCTACTGGGAAAGATTCCTGGTGCTCATGGCAGAAAGCGCAGGCTCACGAATCTCTGGACAATTACATACACTTGGACCCAATTTCAAAAGATGTTCAAAAAGCTATTCGACCAGTGTACGAAAGATTGAGTACAATGAATTATTAGAACGTTGTTTGGGAGGTTTTCACGCAAAATAACAATGAAAGCGTGAACGCTCTCATTTGGTCTATGGCACCGAAAGTCACTTCCAGCGGTGCGAAAATTGTCGAAATCGCAACAAACATTGCAATAATATATTCAACGATGGATATAACAATATATTACTTATCATGCAAATATGAATTTAACAATTGGACCGAGCGCGCAACAAGCCTGTCAAAAGTGGGACACGGATCGCATCACAATTGCGAATCTAAGAGCGCAGCAAGCAACAAAAGAGGCTAGGAAACTAAAACGAGCAGCTCAAAAAGAATCTGAAGACATACTTTTGCTGCCGAAGAGACACTGTATGGCCCAGGCATTGCCGATTGAAGGTAACACTAAAATCTTTTTCTCTAACATCTGTTAAAGTCACACTTTTCCTTCTTTTCCGTTTTTCTCAAAACTACATTTTTACAACTGGTGTATCAAAAATCTCCGAAACTGTACGTCCGATTTACTTCAAATTTGATACACATAATTCTAACAACATTATCTATCATGTAGCATAGGATTTTTTTGATACCATATCCCAATTGTTTATAGTAATGTTTGAATTTTGCCTTTTTGGTAAAAATTTAATGTTCATTTTCACTTTGCTCGCATTTGTACAAAAATGCTTTTTTCTCTCAATCCCTATGCTACACGATAGATATTTTATCAATGAACAATAAAACTATGGGTTTTTTAGTTTCAGATAATCCTGGGCATCACAATCCGTTACACCGTCTGCGCGCGTCCTGACGGAGGAGTTTTGCCGGATAACGGATAGCTCGGCCATTTTTTAATATTTTTTTGTCAAATTTACACAATATGTCCTTTAATGTATGCCCTAACCATAAATAATAATGAAGTAATTGTCACATTCATAGTTTCGTAGAAAAAAATTCGTAAACTTTGATGTTATTTCGGCCGCCTCAGGGTGGCGTAACCCCTTAAGTTATATCCAAACAGGTTTCAGCTGCGTAAATCTGCGATTTTGGTATTGGGAGCATTTTTTCTGTAACGTTGATCAATGTATGAAATATCTCGCTTTCATTTTGGGTCATTGATATTGTCTTAAATAGAGTCATATATTTTTTAACTTATTATTTTATTGTATGTGTTATTTTCTACAAAAAAGTACTAACATATTTATATCAGGAGATCATTAGTTTTAATTTAAAGACTTAATATTAATATTCAAAAGTCTCCGAAAGTAATAGTTTTTCGACATAAATATGTTAATACTTTTTCGTAGAGAATAATACATTTAAATGTATATGATTCCGTCTAGTCATGTCTAGTCACCTGATTGGTAATTTTTACATTGACATCCACCTATTCCGCGCGCCTGAAAAGCGGTCCGTGCGGAGTAAGCAGTACCAATGGGGGTGGAAGGCAAGACAAAGATGATTTTGCAATGTGGTGGAATTTCCGCCAGGCTTGGGCCCCTGGACATGACCTGGTCAATGGCCATTAGGTTCAGTCTCTGGGCCCTTGGAAATTGCACAAACAGTGACTAATACACCATCCATGGCAGTGTGTTATATATGCAAAACGAAACCATCGGAAATGAACAATTTAGATGCCATAAGAAATAAACCTGAAGCTGCAAATGCCCTTAACTTGGGATTATCACCTCTACATGCACGAATCAAGTTTATGGAATGCATTCTGCACATTGCATATAACTCATCATTTAAAAGTTGGAGAACAAATATACGCACCAAACCACAACAACTTGAAACTAAAAAACAAATACAAGAAAAATTCATTAAAAAAATGGGACTGAAAGTGGATGTTGTAAAACAGGGCATGGGTACCAGCAACGATGGAAACACCTCCAGAAGATTTTTCAGTAACCCAAAATTAACAGCGGAAATAACAGGGGTGGACGAAAATTTAATCCATCGTTTCTCAGTTATATTACAAGCAATAAATAGTAGCCATACAATAGATTCTGAAAAGTTTGGCATTTATTGCAACGAGACTGCCCATTTGTACGTACAGCTGTACAGCTGGTATAATATGCCGAATACAGTACATAAAATACTTTTACATGGGAGCAAAATAATAACAGCTGCTATGTTACCAATAGGAATGCTAACCGAGGAAGCTCAAGAAGCAAGAAATAAAGACTATAGAAAATATCGGTTGAAACACTCAAGAAAATGTTCGCGGATATGCACCAATGAAGATACGATGCACATGCTTCTAGCTTCTTCCGATCCGTACATAAATAGTTTTCGAACAGTGCCAAAGAAAATGATGTTTGAACTCAACAACGATGTGACAGCTTTACTTGCAGAGGACAATGATTAGGTAATTACAAGATAATAACTACATAATATAACTATCTTTCTTTTTCATATTTAATTTAAAACGCATTTTTCTTTACAAATCAGAAAACTATTTGTTACATTTGCATAAATGTGACTGTTTGCAACGAAAAAAACATTTCTTAATTTCTCGTCTTTTATCACAAATTATTACTTCATTTTGGATCAGTCATTTCATTTTTTTGAAATTTTTACTTCAGATTTATAATCAGCGTCCTCAAAAACATGGGAATACCAATTTTTACGCAAATTGAATCTGTCATATTGATGCTATCGTATTTTTTCCTTAATATGGGTAGTTTGAACCACTGTGCGCCGTGGCAAAACCGTACGTGTAAAACCTCGACCGTATCGCGAAATCAAGTGTAAAAGTTTTATCTTTGTTTTTTGTGAATAATAAACCACATTCCCGTTACAATTTGACGCCCAACTAGAGGCCACGTTAAGTTCATCACGGCCACCAAGAAAGATCCTAAATCACCTGGTGGAGAAGTAAGAAGAAGTCCAAGGAACATGATGACTGTCGAAATGGACGACCAGCTAAACCGCTTGCTGGCCACGCTGACAACTCGGCAAACATCCCCACCAACCACGTCACAGGGAAGCTTCGAGCGCTGCACCACGCGTTTTGGAGGATCAACGAACAGAACAAGGGTCGAAGAATTCATCTCGACGATCTCGATTTACAAAGAAATCGAAAACATTTCTGACGTAAATGGGATCAAGGGCCTTCCACTACTACTGGAAGACGAAGCAGCGACATGGTGGCACGGCGTCAAAGAAGATGTGACGACATGGGCTCAGGCCATGGATCTGCTGCGCGCCGCATACGCACCAAGAAGCCCGGATACGCCGTGTACGCAGAATTATTCGCAACAAAGCAGACAGAGAACTGTGCGACTGACGTATTTGTTCGCTGAATTAACGCACAAACACGCAGAAGAGATTCAACTTGACATGATATAGGTACTCTCTCCTGAAGCTGCGCATACGCGAGAAAATCCCGCGGTGTTCAGTAAATAATTTTGAAGAGCTCATAGGGAAAGCAAGAACGTTTGGAAGCTCTTGAAGAGGAAGCAAGGGAACAGCAGGAACCATTCGGCAAACCCTTACCGACCCAAGTAAAAAAACTTGTAAGATGCTCGTTCTGCCGAAAAACTGGTCACTCGTTCGAAGAATGTCGGCGAAGGAAAGCCAAGGAACCAACGAAACTAGAACCACCAACTCTCCACTGTTATGGATGCGGAAAACCCCGGAGTTATAGGAAGTCGGTGTCCGCAATGTAGCCAAGCCACTGTATCCAGCATCCAGACGGCAGATTTCTGTTCCGTGAGCCTAGCCCAGGCCCGAAATCGTCCAACGGCCCGGATCCAAATCGAAGGATTCGAAGGCCACGCCTTTTTTGACACAGGGGCAAAGGTGAGTATCGCGAGTGATAGCCTGTACAATAAACTGGCAGCAAATGGAACCAATTCCAGCAGCGAAAACTCCTGATTGCTCTAGCGGATGGACATCCGCAAATACGGTCAGTCTATGTGCAGATTTGACGGTCCAGCTCAAGGATCGAAACATCAAATCCCCGTTCATCGTGCTACCCGGGGCAACCGAAAACCGGACTCTCCTAGGCATCGATTTCCTCGAAACAGCAGGAATCATAATAAACGCAGCACAACGTTCATGGAATTACGTGGATCACCCAAAAATCACCACTTTTTCGAAGAAGAGCCTCCAGTGAAAGTATCGCAGCCAAAATCCAAGAAATTCCCCAAAAAGGAGTTGGCTCTGGTAGGGACGCAGAAGCCGCCTGCTCAAACACCCGAAAAACGGATGCCTGACGAAGAGGATTGGAGCGAGATGTGTCACATGCCGCCACTTCTGTCACCACTACCACCCCACTCCAAAGAAGACTCAACAAACGGATATCAGCACTCCACAATCTTGTATCCCAAACCATCCCAACGCCCAAGCCGAGGAAACGCGAGTATCGCGAAATCAAGTGTAAAAGTTTTATCTTTGTTTTTGTGAATAATAAACCGCAGTCCTTTTTTATGCGATTTTGTTTTTGTGCGATTAGTTTTGTTGCGATTTTTTTTCGTGCGATTTATTTTTATGCGGTATATGAATCTTAGCGGCGTTAGCACCAGTTTAATGTTTCCTATCAATGTACATATACACTGCCGCTCATAAGTATGTGGACACTTAACGCATTCACGAAATTTGTGATATATTATGTATATTTCGATTATTAAATAATGTTTGTTGCTAAATTCTATTAGTTATACGTATGTAATGTATTCTAGTAGTGCTAATTTAACAATTTAGTTATGCAATTTACTTAAATAAATAAAAGTAATTCTATCCGATGGGTGGAAAACTGCGTTATATGTATTTCGTTGCGTGCGTACGGTTTGTAAGGCTATTTTCTCGCAGTTTACGATTACTGCACCACTTGAGTGAGGCCTGTTGCCTTCTTCAGAGTAACATAAACATTTGGAAATGTAATTCGAAACGAAAGACTGTTAGATAAGAGCACAGCGATCACTCTAGTGATCTGCCTAGATCAGTTCAGTTTAAATACTTGGAAGAGCACGATGGGCACGAAAAGAAACGAAATAAGCGTCGAAATGCGTTCGAAAATATTTACTTTATCGAAAGAAGGGTATTCTATAAGGAATATTCCCGAAAAAGTAGGAGTTTCGAAGTCTTGTGTGAGCTACAGCATCAATAGGTTCAGTGTTGCAGAAGTTTGTTCCTCTGTAAAAAGACCTGGAAGACCCAGAAAAACAACTGAGGCAGAAGATCGTCATATTATAACTATAAGTAAAAGAAATAGGAGAGACACAGCCCCCGAAATAACTGCAGAAATTAATAATTATAGGGACCGCACAATTTCGGTTTCGACAGTGAAAAGGCGTCTTAACACGTTCGTTGCCCAGCGCAATTCGGTTGAGTTTCTCGCGGGGCCCAAATCCGACTGTTGGAACGCCGAAACATAAACAGAGCGATAAGCGGGAAATAGCAAGGATGTAACTCGAGTTGGCACTCGAGTAACGTTTTCGAACCTTCGATTCATAACAAAGTGTGTTTAGTTCTGAAATGGGGAGAGCGATAAGGTTTTCGGCTAGAGGACTGTCTGTGATCTCACGGCAGTTATCCCAGATCCTTCATTTAGTCAAGAAGCATACTTTATTTGAGACGCACGTCGGTGACTTTTTATCCTCAAAATGTTCGTTGGATGTCGTAAAAATATAATTGAAAGTGAGGAGAGTAGTGATGACGAAGTAGTGAGTTTTAGAAGAAAGTTATAAATAGAATTTCATCGAGTTCAAACTCCGATTCTGAGGAATCATATGCAAGTGAAGACCTCGACGACATTTTGGAAGAACTTGCTATAGACGAAGAAGAGCAGCTGAGCTCTGTTCATGATTTATTGGACAATATCCAGTGGAACGAGTTTGCTAACAGGCAACAGTCATTTACGTTCACCGGAAAAGATGGGCTTCTGATGGATTTGCCGTCTGATATTAGCGCAAGTGAAGTGCTTTCGCTATTCTTAGACGAAAAAGTGATAAGCCTTTTAGTCACAGAGACTAATAGATATGCAGAGCAAAAATTGCATCAACAACAAATGGCTGAGCATGCTCGACTGAACAGGTGGAAACCCACCACTTCTGCAGAAATTATAAAATTTATAGGACTGATGATTTGGATGGGTCTAGTACAGACACCGCTTGTGAAATGTTGGTCAAAGGACCCTATCTACAACTTTCCATTTCCGCGCAGCAAGATGTCCCGTAATCGTTTCGAATTACTATTAGCAAACTTGCATTTTGCAAATAACGAAACGATAGAAAAGGGTAGCAGACTTGGAAAAGTTTTGCCACTCCTAAACCTATTGACAGACAACTTTCAAAAAGTCTTTTCACCAGGTGAAAATATTATAATCGACGAAACAATGGTTCCTTGGAGGGGACGACTAATATTCAGACAATACATACCAACCAAAACTCATAAATATGGTATAAAGCTTTTCAAATTGTGCTCCACCGAAGGGTATACATGGCCTGCAAAAATATATTCTGGACGAGACATCAGCGGAAGAAGGCAAATTGGCATAGCTGAAAACGTCTGCATTGTACTTGCAGATAAATTGATAAATGAAGGAAGAACTTTGTTTGTCGACAACTTTTACACAAGCTATGAATTAGCAGCCAATTTTTAAAATTCAAGACGCATGTCGTTGGTACTGTGCGATACAACAAAAAATTTATGCCACGTTTGTAATGTCGTACCCATTGAAGAGAGGTGAAATGATAGCAAGAGAAGATGACAACGGTATTGTGGTGCTAAAGTGGAGGGATGTTCGCGATGTTAGGATGTTATCAACAAAACATGCACCTATTATGATTTCAACCTCGGATTCTACTCATCGCGGACGTCCTCCTAAACAGAAACCTTTGGCGATACTGGCATATAATAATGGAAAAAGTGGCATCGACAGGAGCGATCAGATGGCGTCATATGCCACAACGATACGAAAAAGTATCAAGTGGTATCGGAAATTAGCACTGCACTTGCTTTTAGGAACAAGTATAGTAAATGCTCACATCGTGTACCAGAGAGCCACAAATAAAAAAATTGAAATAAGAAAATTTCGGGAGCTCCTCGTTGCCGAATGGTTGTCCCCGGAAAATGCTACGCATAGAAATAAAACAAGGAACGTGTTCCATAAGCTAGAGATTCGTAGGAATCAGCAGGGCAAGCCTATAAGAAGGATGTGCGCTCTATGTTACCAGAAGAGAAGGCAAACTGCTGAACGTCAAGAAGCGAAAAAAAATGTAAAAAAAACTACGACCTATTGTTTCAATTGTCCAAAATACCCTCAAATGTGTTTAGAATGTTTCAACGCACACCATACGACATAGTATAATGTAATATGTTATCCTAAATATAAATTAGTAAACAGTATAGTATAATATTTATATTTCAGTGCTTATTCCATTAAATTCCTTTTAAAAATCCAACTGAAAGTACTGTAGCGGCCATGTATAGCCACTACGCCCTTGCCAGAGTATGAATGGGAATGGAATGTAAGGATAGTTTTAAGCTTTCTATTTTTCCATTTTCCCAGGGTCTCGTGCGAGCCTGGTCGTCCTGTTAAACACTTGGCGACCAAAGCCGTGCGAGGCGTCTGTTTTCCCTCAAGGTTTCGCCTGGGCCTCGGACCACCCTGATCCGGGCCCGGCGAGCCTCTTGACTTTTATGACTCGCTTTCGCTAAACTTTTCCTATACTGAGTATTTTCCAGTTTCGTTTTTCCGTCTTTCTGTCCTGTCTCTTTTTCTCTACCTTTGCTATTAGGGTAAGAAATTGTATATATTCAGGGGACGTGAGAAGAAAGACCCCCAGTCTATTTTAGACCCGAGTCTGGCTAAGACGTCGCGCGTTTGCGAAGCCAGTGTTATTAACTTTGACCTACGTGTGGCTACACCCCCGACACCCGCGGAAATAAACTCTTTAATAATTGTTGGGGTAGATTGAGGTTTGTCACTTGAACCTCCAGCCCCCTCAGTACTATTAACTTGAATAAGAGAGCGTCACCCATATTTGGGTGACGGGGCCCCCACAGAAGCATACCCGTCACCCAGATCTGGGTGACGCGGCGACGAACGTGTTAAGGAGGGCGGTCTTAGAGGCTGTGTTGCAGTGAAAAAACCATTCTTAAAAAAACAAAATAAGAAAAAGAGGCTTCAGTGGGCTAAATGCCATAAAAATTGGGCACTGGAAGACTGGGACAAGGTGTTATGGTCCGACGAATCGAAGTTCGAGGTGTTTGGCTCCAAGCGACGTGTTTTTGTGCGCCGAAAAGTTTCTGAAAAACTAAATGACAATTGTGCAGTGCCCACAGTTAAGCATGGGGGTCGTTCTGTGATGGTATGGGGATGCTTTGGGAACAATATGACTGGAGATTTAGCAAAAATAAACGGAATTTTAAGAAAAGAAGGGTATTTGAACATTCTGAGAGAACATGCAATTCCAACTGGACATCGCATAATTGGCCACAATTTTACATTTATGCACGACAATGACCCGAAGCACACTTCTACAATATGTAGAAATTATTTACTGCAATTGCAAGAGAATTTTGAAGTGAAAATGATGGTATGGCCACCCCAATCGCCCGATTTGAATCCCATAGAAAAACTATGGGATCACATAGATAGACAAGTTCGAAAACGATGTCCCAAGTCAGAAAAACATTTGTGGGAAATCTTACATTCTGAGTGGAACCTCATTGACACAGAAATAATGAAAAAGTTAGTAGCCAGGATGCCACGACTGGTAAACGCGGTCATAAAAGCACGCGGTGGATACGTAGACGAAAAGGAAATATAATAATTTTATATAGTTATCGGTGAGATATTTAATAAATTATTACTCAAATATCTTCTCTAATACTGTACGAGCTAGAATACATGCAAAGTAATCAAATTTACCAAAGATATCATAATTTTATTCAGGTAGATATAAGAACTAAGGAAGTGTCCACATACTTAGTAACTGACCTATTACGATATATACCACCGGAACATCATGATTTCTTCAAATCCCTTTCACACGCACAAAATGTAGATGAGTAGTAAATTGTTTTGCAATAAATTTATGTTCGTAATTTTGTACGTTATGTAGTTAAAAAATGTTTTGAATGGCATGAATTATGTTTCCAAAGTGTTTTAAAGATATGTAAAATAAATTCAGTATTGTTTTTTTTTTTTCAATTTGAAGCATCTTAAATTATGTTGAATGGACTTGGGCGCCTTCAAATTTTATAATGAATCTGGTTGTGTAAGAGAATGTTTGCCTTGTATGCAAGTTGCGAATATTCACACGGTATGTACGTTGCGCAGGAGATCGTTGTTACACCGAGAGGCCGATGTTTGAATGAGGATTGATTAGAAAGTTGTACTCCGAGACGGACATTGTGACAAGCAATAAACTAATATTGTTTCAAATAATTAATTTGGTTCTTTTACAGTTGTTATTTTGAAAGTGGCCTAACTCCATTCTTGATAAGAAAACGCATATTATTCACTTAATAATTGTCACTATTTTAATAGGACTATAAATTTAACACCCTTAGATACACTTAAGCAGTATGACTCATTAGTATCCTATACGTATATTTTTAAATTCATTGAAACGCAAACCTTTAATATCTCGATTTGAAGATAACGGACTTACAAGAACCATCGCGAACGGTCCGGCTTTGATTTTGATGAAACTGTGTACACTTATAAAGCAGCCAAAAATAATCGACACGTATTTTTTTTAGCTGCGGTAACTCGAGTTAAGGGGTGAAACCACCCCTTGAGTTTTGGCTCGAAACGGCTATCTCGAAAACGGAAAGACATACAAAAAAATTGTTATGGGCGAGGTTGATGGGTTCTTATGTACAATACCATGGTGTTAAAAATTAAAAAAATACCATTTGTTTATAACAAAAAAAATTTATTAACTTCATTTTCATTTTATTGAAATTTTCATAATGACAAAAAATGACGAGCATTTTATTCCAAATCCATTGGTATGCGATTTTTTAAAATTGCCTCCTACAGTTTTGCAGATTTTGATGATTTACATCTTGCGCGCACATCCATTATGGTAGTAGCCGTTCTAACTTTGATTTTAATGAAGCACTGTAGGCTTGCACTACTTCTAGAGGACAAATCGGGAAAAAGACAAGAATACCATTTGTTGATGAGGCTTCGTTAAGAAATTATTAACGTTTAAAGTTCCGCCCGTACTGAATTTTTTCTCCGAAATGCCC
>NW_025106926.1:0-11789 GCF_013123115.1 Colletes gigas
GCTCGCGCCGGGCCCCCCAGGTTGGGCAGAATCCGGCCCAAAGCCCCGACCATCCTCTCCAGCCGGGGGACCAGGCAGCGGAAATGCTCCTCGAAGCGCCAGTGGCTATCGAGGATCAGCCCCAGATACCTCATCTGGGGCTTCACCTCGATATTAGCCTCACCCACGCGGATCAGAGGGGGTGGCGGATCCTGCCGAGGTGAATGGAACGCTATCACCTCGGTCTTATGGACCGCCACCGTCATCCCCATCCCTCTGATCCGGTCGACGACGCGTTGCGCCCCCTCCTCCGCGAGACGCTTGGCCCTCCCCCAGTGCGCCCCGACGGCCAGCACCAGTGTGTCATCTGCATAACACACGGCGCTGACGCCGTCGGGGAGGTCGGCCCGCAACACTGCGTCGTACGCGATGTTCCACAGGAGTGGCCCGAGGACCGACCCCTGCGGAACACCGCAGTACACCTCCCTCCGCATATGCCCATCCCGGCTCGGATACTCGATCCACCTGCCGCGGAGATAATCCCCGATGACCGCCCCGAGACAAGGGGGGACCCGATGATATTCGAGCCCCCTCCTTATCTCCTCCCAGGGCAGGGTGTTAAAGGCGTTGGCAATATCCAAGGATATTGCCAAAGCCACCCCTCCCCGGGAGACGGCCGACTCCGAGAGGGCCCTGACACGACCTATCGCGTCGATGGTCGATCGACCCTCCCGGAAACCGTACTGGCAGTCGGCCAGGCCGGGGGCACCCCGCGCCAGGTGCTCGACGAGGCGGGCAGCAATCACCCGCTCGAAGAGCTTGCCCACCTCGTCGAGGAGACAGATGGGCCGGTATGCGGAGGGAGACTCCGCGGGCCGACCCTCCTTCCGGAGGAGGACCATCCTCGCCACCTTCCAACTGGGGGGAATCGCGCCCGTCCCTCAGGCATCGGTCGACAACCGCCTGAGGTCAGCCCCAAGGACGCCTGGGTCAAGACCCAAACCCGGCCGGGCACACCATCCGGACCCGGGGCCGTATTACGCGCCCCGAGCCGTCTGATGGCCGCGGCCAGCTCCCCCTGAGTTACCCCCGTTCGGCCGCACGCTCCCTTGGGACTGCCGCCTCCGCCGGAGGACGTGGTCCCCTCACCCGAATTGGGAAAAGAGTATTGACCACGTCCTCCAGATCCTCGGTGGCCTGGTGCGGCCATGAGCTGCCGGCCTCCGAGGGGTAGAAAAGGGGGTCGCGGCGGTTGCGAGTTGGGGCTCGCAGCCGCCACTAGACGCGGCCCCGGGACGGATGGCGGCAGGACGATGTGGCCTCGTCCTGCCGCTATGAGACAGGGCGATTACCGGGGGGACCGTTTGTCCCCCCGCGGGTGGGCGCAAAGCGCGGGCACGGGGAGGATACCGGAAGTATGCTTCGAGCGATTCTCGGTATCCTCCCAAATCGTGCGGAAGGGTCACCGTGGGGTTTTTAGTGGGTAGGTCCCGCGCCCGGTTATAATGGGCGCGGGGAATCCCACACACCCCTCCCGCCTCTCCCCAAAGAGGTGGGAGGGTGTCTTTCGAAGATTTTCCCCACGAAAATATCCTTCCAACCGCCTAATCATGCTCTCCATCTCTTTCTCTTCCCTCGTCAACAGCACCAGGTCATCGGCATATGCTAGCGTGCAAATCCTCCTTCCCCCCACTTCAACCCCTCCCCACCTTCCTTTCCTGAACTCGTCCTCTACATCCGCTATCAATAGATTAAAAAGCATCGGGCTCAGCGGGCACCCTTGCCTCAACCCCTTTGCCGTCCAGAATCCTCTCCCAACTCCCCTCCCACCCTCACTCTGCTTATCGTCTCTCTATATATCTCCCTCACTCTTTCCCTCAGCCCCTCCCTCACCACTCTTTTCTCCATCGCCTCCCATAACACCCTCCTATCCACCGTGTCGAACGTCGCCCGCAGATCGACGAAGAGCGCCACCACCTTTCCTCTCCTTCTTGTGCTCATCTTTCCTATGATGTGGTTTAACACATAAATGTGATCCGTCGTGCTCCTCCCTCTCCTAAACCCTGCCTGGTTTTCCGGTATCATGCCTTTCCCCTCCACCTCCTTCTCCAGCCTCCCTACCAGCACCGCCGCATAGATCCTATAGAGGGTCGGCATTAGCGTCACCCCCCTATACTCCTGTGCTCTCGCCCCGCCCCCTTTTTTCGCCAGCGGTACTATTATCCCTTCCTTCCAATCCTGCGGCCACCCCTCCCCGTCCCACACTCTCCTACAGATCTCCCACGACAGATCTACCCCTCCTCTCCCCCCATACTTCCATGCCTCATTCGGGATCCCATCCCCTCCCATTGCTTTCCCCTCCCTCAACTTCCTCACCCCCCTTCCTACTTCCTCCTTACTTACCCCTCTTCCTCCCCGCTTCTGCCGCTCTCCTCTCCTCCCATCCTTATCCTACATTCTACCCCCCTAAGCTCCCCATAAAATGCTCTTTCCATTCCTCCTTCTTTATATCTTCATTCACCCCTTTCCTTCTCTTCCTACCCCTATTGACTATCTCCCACACCCCGTTCTCCGTCTTTGCCTCCATCACCTCCCTTATCAGCCTCTCCCTTTCCTCCTCCTTTTTCCTGTCACACAGCACCTTGTACTCTCCCCTCCTTTTCTTATAGTCCTCCCTGCTCTCCATCTATATATAATATAGTATAGTTTTGTATATTACTTTTTAACAGCCTCCTGGCCTTCATGTTTTACCTGAGTAAGATTTCCGTATAGTATATTATATTACTTTACTACAGTTACAATTACTTATTTATTTATACTCCCTACTCTCACCTTTATTTTATCGGCATACTTTAGCTTTTAAATCTCTAATATCCTTCAAAATTATTTATCTACTGACCTACATATATTATATCATACCATATCGCAGTATGCTTTGAATTCTGATATATATATATATATATTTCAGATATATTTTATACTTGTTTAAATATCGCGTTAATTCGATGCATATAAGAATAGTAGAATATTATTCGTCACCCGGTATTGTTTTTCTGCGTATGTAACCGACTCGAGACTGTTCGACTCTCGTGTCCGCTACGCGAAAACAAGACAGGTTATAAAAACTGTCACATACGGATTTCTTCGAAACATCACGCGATCGACGAAATTACGCGTGATTTCGAGCTAACGTTTCGGCGCGTGTATAAAGAGAAGGTACGACAATAATAAGTTGGACAAAGACGAATTCAAATTCGTCTACAGCGCCGCTAGTCGGAGATTCTCCCCTCCGAATTTGACTAGCCGGGCTAGATCGTCACTCTTAACTTGGAACCGGCAGTGAGCAGATGGGCATACGATCCCGCTCCCCCGTAATTTCCAAGACTCGAATAGTTTCGAGTCACTCGAACTTTCGACGAAATTGTAAACGTGGGTTGGAAGTGCAGTACGAGAACGGATTGGGAATCCATCCGGTACCGTCAATACTTCCGAAACCCCGTTTACAATTTAAAATCAAAGAGTCGTAAACGTGCAGAAGTTCAATACGGAACGGATTGTAAAACAACCCCATCCCGTGACTCGTAGGACGTTCAATACGGAACGGGTTGAAAACAACCCCATCCCGTGAACCTCCGTAGGACGTTCAATACGGAACGGGTTGTGAAACAACCCCATCCCGTGAACTTCCGTAAGCCGTTTACCAATTAAACAGATCAGGTCGGAACACGACCTGATCCAAAGACTGTGAAGATCTCGCAGGTTATAATCCGAGATTTCGAATTCAGCAGTGGGTACGATCCACCTCAGCCTGGATACAGACACGTATCGCTGTAATCTGAGGTCGTGTCCGAAGTATTCAGCAGTGGCTACGACCCACCTTTGTCTGAAAAAAAAGGAACAAAAAAACACGTTTCGCTGTAATCAGGGGTCGTGTCGGAGGTATCGAGGTTGACCCTCGAACCTCCCTTGACTGTCAAACGGCTCGAAACCCACAATCCAGGGGCGTATAAAATACCCTGGGTGGCTTTGCCATCTTCCAGTCGAAGTGTGGGACAATACTCTCCCAGCTTACGGCGAATCGCGAGAACACGCCCAAAGATCGCCAGCCTAGTACGGTCGCTGCGCGTAGGACGTTGATTCATTAAGCAACGTGGTGTCAGGCCCAATAGTAAGTCGACCCAAGGGCGCCGTTGGCAAACCTGCACCACACCGTGCCCGTACGCACGTAAGAAGGTGGTAAAGGGCCAAGGACCGGGTACGGTTGCAGCCTTACAACCTCCATCCGTTACCCTCTCCTACGACAGTCGAAACTGCAGTCGAGGAAGAAACGAGGTTGAATCTCGTCTTCCCCAAAACTGCAATCAGACGTTTCCCGGTTTAAAGGGAACGCACACAAACATATACAGTCCACTGGCTTAGCTGCGTAACGCGGCGGCTGAGTTTCCCGCTCCTGAGTGCGACAAGCACAACCAGGAGCGCGTGAACATTAAAACGAGACGGAGAGAGTGACAAACGTTACCGTATATTTACACCTCGTTCCGTCTCTTTTGTTTCAGAACAGCGTGACGCGAGCACACGCCAGACGCCGGTCAGACAGGCGAGGTTTTTGTAACGTATAATCTAATAAGACAGGCTGTCGCATTTAAAGGTCCACAATAAACGACGTCGTCGAACTAGTTCGACGACGTGAAAATATATATAACGTGTGACAATTACTTTTTCATCCTCCTATTCCCTCGTGATCCGGACCCCCCGTTAGACGAGGTTCTCAAATCAGTGTTTGAGCCCTCCACATTCTAACAATACTTTATATGTTATTTTATTTATATTTTATTCATTGTATCTATATCTTTTGTCTATTTTATTTTACCTTATTTTATTTTACTCAGTGAGGATAGTTATTTACTACACCTCCACTTTGATACATACATAGACACAGATATACATATACATAGACATAGATATATATATACATATATGGCAGGGTATTACATGCATACAGCCCAAGCCATGCATTCCCACACATATCTGACTTATAGTCACGTTCATATTTTGTTTTTTACACCTATTTATACCGTTTTACATCGCCTCTCTACTGCTTTTACTCAGGTTTGTTGTTGTTTTCTTATTTTTTCCTCTAAATATTACTTTCTTTTATTTAATTTTATTTCTTTTTCTTTTGCTTTTTGCCCGTTCTGTTATTTTATTTATATATTTTATATTTATTATATTTTTATTGATTTATATTATCTAATATTAAATCGGGGGACTGAGGGTAAGCGACTTTAGTTATTTCATCTTCCGTTCTGTTCAAACCGATCAACGGTTCTCCCGTGATAAAGTGAGAGAAGTGTCAGTGATTTGCGTTTCGCGAGAGTGTTCTCTCTCTTCCAAGTGCGTCAGAGCTGCCGGCTCTGGTGGGGAGAGAGGCGATCGGCCCCGAGGAGAGCTAGCGGCGAAATGTTCCCCCGTATGTGACCGCGCATGCGCTGTGACAGGCACCGAGCCGACCTGCGACGGGAGCGAGCGGACTGATCAGTCCTGTTCTGTGCGTTATTCCAAACGGGCTCAAACTCAGCTACCTGTTAGCTCCTTCTGTTCTGCAGCCTCCTTTTTGGCCTAATCTGAATTTGTCTCGTGGCATTCCGAGGCCAATTCGGACGTCGCTCTTCCTTTTCCTCTCGTGAGTCCGGTGCTTCTGTGTTCCTTTTAGGGATTAGTCTCGTGGTATCCGAGGCCCCCGTTCGAAGGAACACCGAATTTCTTACCAAAGAATCCCGAGCACGTGTGTTCCGTCTCGGGATTTCTCCGCGTTTGGGAATTCTTTCCCGTTCTATCGAGACTGCCTCCCGTCTCTTGTCGGCTCCCTGTAGCGCGGCTCTGATTTGTACGCGAAATTGATTTGTTAATTTACCATATGGCCGTTTTGAGTTTACGCTATTTTGTATTTTCAGGTACTGCGTGACTGTATGTATGCCGGCGACTATACGCTTCGCAGCTGCTTTACTTTAAATAAAAGTTGTACCCCCTTGCCAGGTACTCTGTGTGTTTGTAAAACCAACAGGTCTCGCGTGATTTTCCCGACTTCACGACTATCCTTCCCCAGCATTCTGTGTGCCATGCCCTGCATGGCACACGTTCCATGATTTCAAATCAAAACTTGGCTGCCCAACTAAAGCCAGGAATGTATGGGGTCCCATAGGGAACATGAGGGGGGTCTCCAGGGACCCATGAGGGGCTGCGGTCTCCGTGAAGGTACGGAGGAACCGGGGCGATGACGTGGGGGACGGAAAGCGATTCCCACCCCCTAGTTGTATGTGTTTGTGTTTGTTTTTATTTACATTTATGACGAAGCCTTCGGGCTGACTACGGCGTGCGAGCCGAGGGGTGCTACCCCTGACTACAGCGAGCCCTTAGGGGGTATGAGGAGTGGCGGGAATGCATGCTCCCGCCACTGGGGGACGGTGGTGGTGACAAAGGGGAGGGGGATGATTTCCCTCCCTCCCAAATGACGAAGTCCCTACGGGACAGATGGGGTTGTTGGCATTTCACGCCGGTAGGAGGAAACCCCGGAGAGGTCACCCACTTGGGCGGCTTCTCCGGGGCTGGGGGGTATTTTCGCTGCCGCCGCGTAACATCGGGCGGCCACTGCCCCGGGAGCGAAGTAATGTGGTAAACAATGCCGCCCCGGGGTCAGTGCGGCGGAGGGGTTTTAGTCGGTAGGAATCCGACACTACCCCGGGGTGTCTTATGGAAGATTTCCCCTCCGCCTAAAACAAAAAAGGTCTGAGTTAGGTCTGGGTTAGGTCTGTGGAGGTGCGTCGGCCTCGATCTGGCCGACCGACAGTTCGGCTTCCGCCGGGGCCGCTCCACGGTCGACGCCATATCGACCGTGCGGACCCTGGCGGAATCGGTAATCTCCCGGGGGGGCGTGGCGTTGGCAGTCTCGTTGGACATTGCCAACGCCTTTAATACGGTCTCCTGGGGGGCGATAGGCCGGGCACTCCAGTATCACCGAGTGCCCGCCTATCTATGCCGACTGATCGGGGACTACCTGCGGGACAGGATAGTCCAATACCCGGGTCGGAACGGGATGGAGGAGAGAGCGGTGCACCGCGGCGTTCCACAGGGGTCGGTCCTCGGGCCGCTCCTGTGGAACTTGGCCTACGACGCGGTGCTGCGGGCTGACCTCCCCGTCGGCGTGTCGTTGGTTTGCTATGCCGACGACACCCTTGTGATAGCCGGCGGGGATACGTGGAGGGGGGCCGTGGCCCTCGCGGAGGATGGGACGGCACGAGTCGTCGCTGAAGTAGAGCGCCTGGGGTTACGCGTGGCACCCCAAAAGACCGAGGCCATCTGGCTGTGTAACGTCAGTGGCCTGCGTGCTCCGCCGGTTGCAGAGGTTGGTCGCCATCAGGGTCGTGCGAGGATACCGCACGATCTCCTACACAGCCGCCACCTTGCTGGCGGGTTCCGCGCCGTTTCACCTGCTGGCGAAAATGGACGCAGAGGTGTATCAAAGCCTCTGCGCCCTTCGCCAGCGGGGCGTGGACCCGTACGGCGAGGAAGCCGCCACGGCCCGAAGCCAGGCGCGGCGACGCGTCTATAGTCGGTGGCTGGTCTGGTTATCCAAGCCAGACCAGCGGGACGATCGCGTCGCCGCGGCGGTCCGCCCAGTGTTTTCTGCCTGGGTGGACCGTAGCTGGGGTACGCCCACCTACCGCCTGACACAGGTGCTGACCGGGCACGGATGCTTCGGTCAGTACCTGCATCGAATAGGGCGGGAGGCGACGGCTGCGTGCCGTCATTGCGAGGGAAGGGAGGACACCGCGCAGCACACGTTGGAGTTTTGCCCAGCGTGGGCTGCGCAGCGCGGTGTCCTCGTGATGTGATTGGGGCGGACCTCTCGCTGCCGGCCGTCATTCGTGCGATGGTCGGCAGCGAGGAGGCGTGGGCGGCCATGGCCTTGTTTTGTGAAGAGGTCATGGCCGCCAAGGAGGACGCCGAAAGGGCGCGTGAGGAGGTGGGGGGCAGGCGGCGTCGCCGCCATTAAGCCCCCCGCCGCTCCCCGTGGCAGGGGGAGCGCGAAGGGGTCGGTGATGTGGTTTGCGGTGTGGGGTGAGGGGCATTGTTCCCTCATTCCCCCCCGCACCCGGCCAATCACCGTACCAGGGGCCCGTGGCAGGGGCTCCATCTTGCGGGGGCGGCAGTGTTAGCCGGCCTCGCAGCCGTGGCCGCGATCGGGTGGGGGCCCGGTCGCGGCTAGTAGCAACGGCACGAGTGGGGGCGACGTCGCGGGTGACCGCGTGGCGTCGCCGGGGGGCAAGCAGTTTATTTGCCCCCCAATGGGGGAGGAGGATTTCATCTCCTCCCCCGGGAAGGGCCTGTAATAGGCAGTTGCGCCAACGGGGGTAGTCGCGGTGGTATCGCTAGTTTGGTTCCCGTGACTACCCCCAGATAAAGGGCGCAGGCGGTCACCGTGGGGTTTTAGCCGGTAAGAGTCCGGCACTACCCCGGTCTCTCCCCTAGGAGGCCGGGGTGTCCATGAGGATTTCCCCACGTTAAAAGGTCTGTGGAGGTGGTGCGCTCAATTGCCCTCTACGGGGCCCCAGTTTGGGCCCTGGACCTGGATGCCAGCCGGCGCAGCACGGAGATGCTGCGCCGCGTCAACCGCCGGTTGGCCATCCGGGTGATTAGAGGGTATCGCACCATCTCCCACGAGGCGGCTACTACACTGGCGTGTCTCCCGCCCCTGGAGCTCCTAGCTTGGAGAAACCGGCAAGTTTACAGGCACTCCAGGGAGCTCCAGGAGGCTGGGAGACCGCCAGAGGAGAGGAGGCAAGCGGTCGAGGAGACGAGGCGCCATGCCCAACGGACCGTTGTATTTATGTGGTTCCAGCAAATGATTCGGGCTGGGGCCACGCAACGGTCCGTTGGGTGCAGTCCTGCCACACTGGCAAGAGTGGCAGGACAAACTAGGTAGGCTGTCCTACAGGATGACACAGGTACTCACCGGGCATGGTTGCTTTGGTGAGTACCTGTGTCGAATCGGGAAGGAGGCGACGGCGGTGTGCCACCATTGTGGTGGACCCCAGGACACGGCGCAGCACACGCTGGCAGTCTGCCCAGCGTGGGCAGATGAGCGCCGTGTCCTGGAACAGGAAGTTGGGAGGAATCTCTCGCTGGCCACCATAGTGGGAAAGATGGTGGCCAGCGACAAAACCTGGCAAGTGGTGGCCTCCTTCTGTGAGGTAGTCATGTCACAGAAGGAGGCTGCTGAGCGGGGGCGCGAGCGGGCCGCGCATCCCGCTCGGAGAGGGAGGGCTCGGATGGGGGCCAGGGCGAGGCATCCTTCGCCTCCTGGCCCCCTCCAACGGCCTTGAGGTCCGGACGGGCCTCCAGAAGTGGGGCGGCCCGTTTGCATTCTCCGACCACCATGTCGGTGGCCTGGGGGTTGACGGGCCGTCCCTGGGGGCTGCTGGTGCTCGGTGCGTGGGGCCCTAGCACCGAAGGCAGCCCCGGGGCCGCGGGCGTCGGGTGACCTGGCGTCCGCAGCGGAGAAATCAGGGGGGGAATGCACATGTTGTCCTTCCTCCCGGGATGAGCCTCGACAGGCAAGGCACGGCGGGGGACTCTGTGATGTCTCACTAGAGTTCCCGGTCCCCCGCCGCAGCGCCGGAGGACGGTCACCGTGGGGTTTTAGCCGGTAGGAGTCCGGCACTACCCCGAGGCCCCCCCTACTTGGGGCCTCGGGGTGTCCATGAGGATTTCCCCACGTACAAGGTCTGGGTGAGGTCTGGGCTAGGACTGGGTTAGGTCTGGGTTAGGTCTCTCGCCCAGTGGCTGCTACCTTGGTGTGGTGGGGGAGCTTGAGTGCACTGATGATCTCTGAAGCTATGCCGGTGGGGGGTCCTTGATCTCCCGGCAGATTCAATCATGCCGGACAGGTTCAGGGTGAAGGGTCAGACTAAACATAGCCACACACACACACACATATACTCAGGCACATACATACACTTACACCCAGTTTCAAGCACACCTCATATTCATTTGTCATATACACTATACTTGCCCATACAGACACGCACACACGTACACTCACACAGACGTCACTGGGCACGGCCGACCCAGTGGGTTTAAGGCGGCCAAACTTATAACAATATGGACATGGACAACGTAAATGAAGATGTTACTGGACCCAGGGGTGCTCGGAGCCCCAGGTCCCGGCTCGAGTGGTGGCGGGCGGGCAGGCCACACCGGGTCGTCAACCGACGACTGTCCCAGCGTTCCTGACGGATACCGGGTCAGGACGCGGAACGATGATATCGGAGAACACATGGACAGAAAAAGGGAACGACCGGCGACCTACTTTGGACACGGAAAGGAAAAAGGATAGGATCGGGGCCGCAGGCATTAGGGACGCTAGCAACTCTATGGCGGAGCGGGATATTTTCGTTACCCCGCAGAGTAAGAGGCGTGGAATTGTGGGAACGATGGACCCCTTCGTGGCCCGCAGCAGGGTGGCGAGGTCACCAGTGGGTAAAGGTAAAAGTATTGGAACTGGCCGTCCTGGGCAGATGACGACGATGTCTAAGCTGGCCATGAGACTTACATACGAGACGGAGACCGAGGGGGAGTCGGAGATGGAGGAAGTCTTCAGGGAAGACTCAGGTGGGATTAAAATTAAGAGGACTATGTCCAGGGTATATGCAGGATTTAAGAGGGTTGGCAAGTATATGTCGAAGAAGGAAGACATCAGACCCGGCATGCAACAGGCAATTCTAGATACCTACTGGGAATTGAAAAACTTGAAAAAGTATCTAGAGGAGAACAACAGCCGAAAGAACAGGATGAGAGAGGAGTTAGCGGAAATGATGGAGGAATTAGGAAGGATGAGACGAAGGGAGATAGAAAGGGAAAGGGAAATGGGCGAGATGAAGAAAAGGGAGGTGGATAGGGAAAAGGAGCTGGAAGAGATGAAGAAGAGAGAGAAGGATCGAGAGAAAGAAATGGAACAAATAAAGAGGAGAGAGGAGGAAAGGGAAAAGGAGCTAGAGGCCAGAATGGAAGGAGACAAGAAGAGAGAAAGGGAAAATAGGGAGGAAAAGGAGAAAATGAGGGAGAGAGAGCGTGACAGGGACAAGGAGATTCAGAATCTGAGAGGAATGCTGGAAGAAGGACCGAGGGGGGAAGCGGGTACACCTGCACCCAGCAAAAGGAAGATACGATCGCCTCTGGTGGACAACGACACTCAGGAGGCGGACAGAAGGGTTAGACGTAAGGGAATGGAAAAGAAGGGGCTCATGGAAGGAGAAGGGGGTGACACCGTTACCAGGGAAATTATGAGGGAACAGGAGGAAACCTCCAAGGACAAGGAGTTGCCGGGGAGGAAGAAGGGGGCCACCACTGTGGCGAGTGGGTTTCTGTAACGAGAAGGGGCAGAACGATGGTAGGAAGCACTGGAGTAGGGGTGGCACTGCATGAGGCGCAGGCCCAAGGAGAAGTGGTGACCAAGGCAACTGCAGAAGGGGGAGTAAGGAAGGGACCCGGTGGGAAATCAGAGGCACCAAGGATCATGGGACGAGGACGGAGGCAATTTGCGTGACTGCGGGCACGAAGACTTACGCTGAAGTCTTCAAGGAAATAGCGGGGAAGGCCAAGACGTGCCTGGGAGGCATTAAGGGAATTAGAAAATCGAGGAAAGGAGAACTAATAGTAGAGTTTGCGAAGGCTGGGTCTGCGGCCAAAAGTAGGGACGTGATTCTGGGAAATCTAGGGAAGGAATACTCAGTCAGGGCGATGGTCCCTAG
>NW_025106927.1:0-11777 GCF_013123115.1 Colletes gigas
TAGGCATGCAGTGTTTGTTGTTACGGAATATTTCTTAGTGAATAAATAAGTAAGACTTTGGTAAACGTAGATTCACATAAATAAAATAAAATAAAATTAGGATTTCTAAGTAGATAAGCCATTTAGATGTGAGCCTACTGAATGGTTTTAGCGTGAAATAGCTAAGATATGTTTATGTGAGGGTGTGGGTAGATATTTAGTTATGGTTTATAGTATAGTATAGGTTAGTCTGACAAGATAAATAATAATAAATAAAATAATATCAAATAAATAATAATAGATAATAAATGAAATCAATGAAAATAAAACTAAAATAAACTATAAGGATATAAATATTTAAATTAAGAGCAGTAAAAATAAAAGTAAAATAAAATGAAACGCCGTTAAAGTATAGCGATATATAAGAAACGATGTATACACTAGGATGTGTGTGATTTTGTGTGAATAATACTAGTAGCCTGTATGTTGTAAAACCGTAAAGTAGAAGACTAAAGTGAGACAACGATAAAACTAATTGTGACAAATGTGCATATCATCGGCCGTGTGTGTAGTGTAAATGAAAACAACAGACACCGACCGCCATCTTTAGCCATCTTGGCTGGACGCCACGCGCGCGCAGCGCGATGACGTAGCGGCCCACCATAGGCTCAACGCACGCATCTCCCACCTCACGTCACTTCCGCCGGCCATGCTGCTGTATAGCAACGTGGTCCGGGCAAAGAAAAGTTATAGTCGGCCACCACGGCCCCTCCGCCGCACCACCCACGACCCGGGAGGTGTAGCGCGACCCAAAGGGTTTCGCGCCACCACCCCAACCCCCTGCCGAGTGCAGCAACGGCGTCGGGCCCACGGAAAAAAACCGACCTCACCCAGACCGGAAAGACAGTGGCTGTGATCGCGAGGTGAGACATACGTGCGCGTGTTACGTACCTTGAGTGGAAAAAACTCCAGGAAAGAGCTTTTCCACCGCCTACAGCCTCGAAGATCAGCTCGGTAAGTTCGCAACCCCTTACATTTAATAAACGGGTTTAGGGTATGCGAAAGTCCCGCTATAGAGTCAGTGAAATGAAAGAGATGACGGAGGAGCACGCACATGCGCAGTGTCGTCACATCGTCGCCCGCGCATCGTACGTCTCTTGCCATCCGCCATCTTTCCCTCTCTGTTAAGACCATAAAACTGTCATATTTTTTCTTACCCTGCCTGCCGATTTCTCTCCTCCTTCTTCTTTTGGTCCATCCCTGCTGTCCCGCCATCTCCGATCCTCGTCTATGTGGCTCTCCCCGTGTGTGAGTAGGGTCCTCTTACAAAAACACTGGGCATCCGTCCTGTCAAACTGACAATCTCAACCGTCACTTTTACTTTTCAGACGCCATTAAGCACCTCCGACCTATAAAAACATCTATATACGTTTTCCCGGCACAGGATTGTCCGAGATTTATCTCCGCACTGTTCCACTTCAGTAGAGCTTTCACTTCGTACACTTGAAAGGGGGGGAAAACTCTGTTTTCCCCACGAAATACACCCACTTGTCCGGAGCGCCGAAGGACACGACCGCACGCTCCTACGTCACACACGAGAGAGACAGACCTAACCCAGACCTAACCCAGTCCTAACCCAGACCTAACCCAGACCTAACCCAGACCTAACCCAGACCTAACCCAGACCTAACCCAGACCTTTGTACGTGGGGAAATCCTCATGGACACCCGCGGGCCCACCCGATGGGCGGGCCGGCGGGTAGTGCCGGACTCTTACCGGCTAAAACCCCACGGTGACCATCCTCAAGCGCTTGGCGAGGGACCGGGAACTCTAGTGAGACATCACAGAGTCCCTCGCCGCGCCGTGCCTTTTCAGGCCCTCCCCGGTGAGAGGCACTCCTCCCACCGCATTTCCACTCAACCGCAGGCGCCTGGTCACCAGCGCCCGCGGCCCCGTGACATGGGACTAAGCCGCCGGCCGCGGGGCCACGTTGGCCGCAGGACACACCCGCAGCCAACTGGCCAACCTGCGGCCTTAGGTCAAACCCGCGGCAAATATCCCATGCCCCAGTCCACTCACACACACATTCACACGCGCAACGCATTCATACCGGTGTTTGGTCCGCGGGAGCTTTCGCTCCGACCTCCGGGATGCCATGCGAGGATGCAGCCACCAGCCTTCTCAGGTTGATGACCCCATCCCCGCATCCCATCCCAGCGGCTGCCCCTATCCGCCACCTGGGGACGCGCCACGTAGGGGTTCACCTCCCCTGCCGCCTGGACAACCAAACGGGTGCGTGGAGACCTAACCCAGACCTAACCCAGTCCTAACCCAGACCTAACCCAGACCTAACCCAGACCTAACCCAGTCCTAACCCAGACCTAACCCAGTCCTAACCCAGACCTAACCCAGTCCTAACCCAGTCCTAACCCAGAGTTAACCCAGACCTAACCCAGTCCTTTTTTTTTTTTTTTTTTTAAGGCGGAGGGGAAATCTTCCATAAGACACCCCGGGCCAGGCCCGGGGTAGTGTCGGATTCCTACCGACTAAAACCCCTCCGCCGCACTGTCCCCGGGGCGGCATTGTTTAACACATTACTTCGCTCCCGGGGCAGTGGCCGCCCGATGTTGCGCGGCGGCAGCGACACCCTCTTCCTTCCCGGTGGAGCCACCCCACAGGTGACCCCTCCGAGGTATCCTCCTGCAGGCAAGTAGCCCACATAGGGGGGGTGAACCCCCCCCCATCATCTACATAACCACTACCCTAACCCGCAGGTTGAGGGTACGTGTCGCAATAATCCCCCTAGGGGCTCGCAGTATAAGGGGTAGCACCCCTTGGGCTCGCATGCCCTGTTCAGCCGACTGGCCTCGTCAATGTAACTCCACAAAACGATACGCACATAAAAAAACTAGATGTCCACTCAAAACATATAACATATAACATAATGAACGACAGGAAACAGGGTCGTAGGTACTTACATACACACATATATATATATATACCTACGTGCCCAAAACCTTACCCTCGTATTTCCGATGTCAGCATTGCCATCGGTATTATTTTTCCCCATAAGGTCCCGGAGAAACCTCCCTCCGTCAATTAGCGGTTTAGTTCTAATTGTAAAATCAGACTTTAAAAGGTGGGAGTATATAAAATTATAAAAATATAAACTGATGTAAGCATGGAAAGTATAATAAAATAAAATAAAATATGATATGAAGTAAATAAAATATATAAATATAGATAACAAACGTACAAATAAGATAAGCGTAACGTAAAAGACTAGACGGAATATGAAAGACTAGGAAAGGCAGAAAAGTACTATTTTAAGTTCACCTACATAGTGAGGATAAGATAAAGTATATAGTATATACTATGTACACGCCAAATCATAAAAGATGGTAGAGAAAATCACCACTCTGTTATAGTAACAGTTTACTTTAAGATCAAATAAAATAAAACAAAATATAAAGTAAAATAAAAATTTTGAGAGTAAGATTGATCTATCTTTATATTAAAATATGTAGAGTACAATAAAGTATGTATAAAACTAAGGTTCTATATGCGAAAGACTAGAAGAAAATACCAAAACTTGTATACCTAAAATACTAGAAAGACTGGAGGAAATATTGAAATTTTATAAATAAAATAAAATAAATAACATAAAATAAAAATAAAAATAAGACTAAATACAAAATAAAAATGAATATAAATAAATATAAAGGGATAAGATAAAATAAAAGCTAAAAATAGAATAAAAAAATAAGATGGAGTAAAATAATTAGACCAGACTAGACTGAGGAGTAGTGTCTATTTATCCCGGATATTTGGTGGGAATACTTATAAATATAGTAGGGCCCCTGAGCTGTAAAGTATACTCAAAGAATGCTGTGTGAAGTATATGTATATATTTGTTATGTCGTTTATAGTTTTTAATTTATTGTTTATTTGTACATACATGGTCTGATAGTTCAGTATAAAATTAGTAGAAAATTTGCAGAGTGTATGGCACTTAATAGGGGGGAATTTGAAACTATGGCTGAGATAGAAATTTTATTCTTCATTTGTTTTCATTTTGTTTTGTTTATTTATTTATTATCGTTATTTTCCTATCGATTATTTGTCTGCAGGGTACGTACAGGCAATATCCGGGTTTAAACCTCTTCAAGGTATAGTCATAAACATATCATGGTGTTATTATTATTCTCATTTCTCATTTTACATTTTATATATATACAGGGTGTCCCGTAAATAGTGTAAGAAACGGAAATGGGGGGTAGGTGAGACAATTCTAAGCAACAATTTCCTTTGCAAAAATGTCGGATGGGGCTTCGTTTTTGAATTATTAACGAAAAACACTGACCAATCATGGCGCTCGCCTTCCGCGCGCTCAGGGCCGTCCGACCTCGGAGAACCACCGCGCCGGGTAGGTAGCAAGATGCGCGTTGAAAATACATCGAGGAACGAGTACAAATAATTAAAAATACTACCACTGCAACTGTTACCTAATTCGTGAATTACTACGTAATTAGTACGTAAATTACTAAATGGAATTTACTTTTTATTAATTATTTGTATTCGCTGTTCCCAAGGAAGAAGGAATAAAATCTCGGAATTTTTAGAAAATTAACCCTTCGCACCCGAGTGACGCTTCTCGCCAGAGTGTTTTAAAATTAAAATAAGAATTATTATCAGAAAATTAAAATAAATACGGTAAGAACCATTTGTAACCGTTTATTATTAAAAACTGTACTGAAAAAGCAGACTGGATTTCTGCGTACCGAAACATTCCTCGAATGCAAAGGGTTAATAGAGAAATAATTGAAATTCGACTTACCCATTCACGGTGAATCATAAAAATTCGAATAGAAGAGTCGAACGCACGGTTAGCAGCAAACATTTGCGGCAGTTTTGCAGTAATAAAAAAATAACTCCGCCAGGGTCAACTAGCCGAAGAGACGTTTGGCTTTGTGCGATACACGGCAAAAGCATGGTCTGCACGTTCGCCGATCGCAGGTAATTCCGAATCGCGCGACAATAGGTTGCCTTACCTGGAACTTTTTCGGGGAGGGAAATGCAATTTGTCAGTCAAAATTTTTCACAGAACCTACGCGTTTCTGAACAGAAGCGGACGCACGCGATGGAACGCGTAAACGCAGAGTATTATCGTACGTTCTTCGTTTTCGCGGAGTCCAAGGGGAACGCGAAGAAAGCCGCCGACACGTATCGTCCCCATTATCCCAGCGAAAAGGAACAACAATCCTGAAGGGAGCAAGGTTCGAAGAAGCAACAATCCAGGAAGGAACAACAATTCAGAGAGCAACAACAATTCAGGAAGGAGTAACAATTCAGGAGGGAGCAACATCCAGGCACCGTTATCAACCCAGGAAGAAGCAACAATCGAAGAAGGGTGCAACGGAACGCATCGGTATGCGAAAGTGAAAAGTGAAAGTGAAAATTGTTAGTGAGCGTGCTGTGAAGTGTTTTCGGGGTGAGAAGCAGGTACAGTGACCGGGCTGGCCCATCAGCTGATTTTCGTTCGGGTCTTCGACCTTGCCGTGATCGACAGCGGTGCATTGGCCGGGCCCTATTGTCAGCGCAGTAGGTCAACTTGCAAATGAATGGGTAAGTCGAATTTCAATTATTTCTCTATTAACCCTTTGCATTCGAGGAATGTTTCGGTACGCAGAAATCCAGTCTGCTTTTTCAGTACAGTTTTTAATAACAAACGGTTACAAATGGTTCTTACCGTATTTATTTTAATTTTCTGATAATAATTCTTATTTTAATTTTAAAACACTCTGGCGAGAAGCGTCACTCGGGTGCGAAGGGTTAATTTTCTAAAAATTCCGAGATTTTATTCCTTCTTCCTTGGGAACAGCGAATACAAATAATTAATAAAAAGTAAATTCCATTTAGTAATTTACGTACTAATTACGTAGTAATTCACGAATTAGGTAACAGTTGCAGTGGTAGTATTTTTAATTATTTGTACTCGTTCCTCGATGTATTTTCAACGCGCATCTTGCTACCTACCCGGCGCGGTGGCTCTCCGAGGTCGGACGGCCCTGAGCGCGCGGAAGGCAAGCGCCGTGATTGGTCAGTGTTTTTCGTTAATAATTCAAAAACGAATCCCCATCCGACATTTTTGCAAAGGAAATTGTTGCTTAGAATTGTCTCACCTACCCCCCATTTCCGTTTCTTACACTATTTACGGGACACCCTGTATATATATATATAGCTAGAGTACTATAAAATGTAGAAAGGTGGAAAAGAAAAAGTAAATATGAGGTGAAAATAAAATCATCAAGATAAAACTGAGATGAAACTAATAAGTGAGAGTAAAATAATAGTAAAATAGAGATAAAAAGAAAGAAAAGAAAAGAAAACGAAAAGTATACAGTCAGACTCAAATAGTATTAAGGGAAGAAGAAATGAATAAGTACTTACTAGCATAGTTTTGAATAAAACAATATAATGTGTGTAATGTGTAAATAGGAAAAGTATTATTTGTAAATAAGATACTGTGAGATCGGGTGTGTGTAAACCAGGATACAGTAAAACAGTGTGAGCTGTGTTTATGTGGGAGACCTTTAAAGAGATAATATTGAAACTAATATCGATAATACTATTGGATGCATATAGAGTGAATTTTATAATTTATTTGGGGCCTGTCCAATAATAGTATTGTGAGAATACAATTTAGTATATACGACTAGGAATAAAAATGTGGTGATGAAATAAAATAAAGTAAAATAGAATAAAATAGTACTTGAGCGTGTAAAATGGAATAATGAAATAGAGTGAAATACATCGGACATCTTGTCGCGGCCTAAAAGAGGGGATAGAAATACTAAAATATAAGTTGAGTAAAGTGCGATAAGAGATAAAATAGAAAGTTAAAACAATAATTTAATGTGATCCTTGTCCTTTACGTGTATTGAGTTTCAATTTCCATACCGAAAAATTTATTTATAAATAACTCTCCACATGGTAATTTCTGTTCTTATGTTACCGGCAGCGGTAATACCCAGCGTCTCCACGGAATTAGGCCGTCCCGCTTGGGTATACCCCGGTCCCCACCGTCGGTAATTTACCGCAACGTCGCGTGAAGCAAGGAAATTCACCTACCTGTGCTTTGTCTGGTGCTGCCATCTCTACACCGTATGCTGCAGGTGGTGTCGTTTCCTCCTACGATGAACTTACCTTTGTTCTCCCATTTACCTTGGATCTATCTAGTGTGCATATTTCCCCGTAGATGCCCGTGGGATGCACCTTTTCGATAATCGGGTGTTACGATGGGATGGGATGAAGTGATATGATATAACAATATAAAAATAATATGAAAAGTAAAAGACTATAAGGGTGAAATGCCTATGAGGTATATTTACGTTGTTAAGTTGAAATGATGAAATAGATAATAAAATAAAATGTATAATAAAAATTCAGATGTAATAAAATATAAATATATTATATTATATTAATAAAAGATAAGGTAAAGTAAAAGAAAAATAAGAAAGGTGCACAAAAGTAAACTAAAGTATATTTAAAGATGAGAAAATAAACTGATAATATGGAAATAGACTGAGTCAGTTTGAAGTACTGTGTAGCTATGCTATAAATACTATACCACACACCACCGTACCATGCCGGACTTTCGTCCCGGATTCACACCAAAACAAAATTTAATCCCAATATTTAAATTCAAATTTAAATCCAAGTTCAAGACCAAATCCCAACCTAGCTCCACTCCAAATGTAGATTTTTCAGTAATAGGTGTTAGATGTTTTGCCAATTTGTCACGGCATGTATGTGAGATACAGTGTAGTACAGTACCCATTGGGGGAGAGGTCTATATGCATAGCCCCTGTGTGTAGATGCAGAAGTAGAAGGATAGGGTAAAATAAAATAAAATAAAATAAAATATATGAATGGGTAGGTAATAAAATAAAAGCAATGTATAAGATAAAATAAAGCTGAAATACCAGCCTAAAATGAAAATTCACGCGCTAGGTCCATGAATCGTAATACCTGTGTAAACTTTTTATTTATTTCTTGTGTGGTGTAGGGAAGGATATAGTAAAAACGCTATGATATGTGAATAAATAATAATTAATAAATAAAAATAATAATAGATAGATAAAATAGATAAATAAATAAGTGAATAAAATACGTCAATACATGCATAGTAAATAAATACATAAATAAATATAAATAAATAAATAAATAAATAAAATAAAATAAAATAAAATAAAATAAAATAAAATAAAATAAAATAAAAATATTGTTTGAGATTGAAGTGAACTGTAGAGATTTTCATTGAGATGCCGGTTATGAGAGGGTTCGCGAAAAATGACTATGGTGCAAAGTTAATTAAACAAGGTCTTTATTAACAACATTGTCCCGTTTGTGAAATACATAATTAATGAGCGGTACGTTAAGTAAGAGTTTTACACGAGCGGTTATGAGAAATGGCGATATTATTGATCGCCATTTCTGAGCGCGAGTGAGAATGAGAATCAACCGTTTATTACGAGTTTAAAACTCATAATACCCTTGCAATTATATTAATTGCAAGGGGTTTATGAGCGTGAGCCTTGATAATTTGTTGTGAATTAATTACATTGACCACAGTAGATTATGTGCGGCACAAAAGAACAAAGGAAACTACGATTGAAAAACAGAGCACACTTGTCGCGTTTGAGATTACGAACAAGACTGCCTTAATGGCCGCGCTCGTGGTCACCACGAGGTTTCGACCGGCCGGTAGCGAGATCGTTGCGCGCGCAGGTGGGCCAGCTATCCTGCTCGCGCACAAAGTGTGCCCGAGAGGTGCTGCCAATGAGCGTCGTGGTGGCCACGGCATGAGCGAAACATTGAAAGGAAACAAGGCACGTGCGTGTTGCTAAAAATGAGAGTTAATTCTCGAACATTCCGCCCGCCATCAGCCACTTGTGGCTGATGATTCCGCTGTTGGTAGGATGTTTTGGCGCCTCGTCCTTTCCAAGTTTTGAGAGTGAGTGGACCGGCATAGTCCATGCCGGTATGAGAGAATGGCGATGACGGTGTGACTCGAGAAAGAGGTAGTTGGCCCATCAGCTGATGGGCACGGATCCCCCTTTGGCGAGCACACGTCAAACACCGCAGAATATGAGCCTTGACTGGAGCTCTTCCTCCGATGATCCAGTAGGTTTGTCGAATGTAGGCGAGTGTGAGTTGAGTTCCACCATGAAGAGTTTGTTTGTGAGCGTGATCTATAATCAATTCAGACAAACGTGAGTGGCGAGGCAAAATAGCGGGATGTTTACCCTCGTAGCGGAGCTGAGAGTTTTCCAATCGTCCGCCGACTCTGATGATTCCCTTATCATCAATGAAGGCAGTCAGGTGACTGAAGGCATGAGATGAAGGCAGCGATGAGTGTGAGGTGAGCATCTTCATTTCATGAGCGAAGTAGATGGTCTGAGTTGCCCTGATCCAGAATTTCTGAGCATCTTCCAGATCACTCGGCGAATGTGAGGTATAGGCTGGTGAGCAGTGGACCCCTTTTAATTTTGCTATAAATCTGAAACAAATAGCAGTGATGGTGAGAAGTTTCTTGAGCGTTGAGTATTTGTGAATGAGATCCCACTGATACTCGATCTTTTGGGAGATGAGCGCAGTAGGAATACTTGGACGCGCTTCTAGTGCACATGAGGCGTCCTTGAGCTTCGGTTGTGATGGCCATGAGTCCTGGGGTTGAGTAAGCCATGGTGGTCCCGTCCACCATAGCTGATGATGTTCAAGCTGAGCAGTTGAAAGGCCTCGTGATGCGCAGTCAGCTGGATTCGATGTTCCAGACACATACCCCCAATGTGCCTCAGGTGTGAGTTCTTGTATCGCCAATACTCTGTTTCTCACATAATCCTTCCAGCGTGATGCGTGAGATTTGATCCATATGAGTGTGACTTGAGAATCCGTCCACAAGTGAGTTGTAGCAATGTTGAGATTGAGCTTCGCTTGAACATAGCTTGCCAGCCTTGCAAGCATAAGAGCTGCTGTGAGCTCCAGTCTCGGGATAGTGAGTTTCTTGAGAGGTGCGACCTTCGTCTTGGCGCACACCTGTGACGTCACCTTGAGATTTGTGGACGGTGAGAAGACCGTGATGTAGATCACGGCTGCCATGGCGAGCTGAGATGCATCAGAGAAACCGTGTATTTCCACCACTGAGTCTTGACAGGTGTTGAACCAGCGTGGAATTGAGAGTCTGGCCAGACTTGTGAGATCTTCTCTGAGGATGAGCCATCGTGCTGTGATGTGGGATGGTAGTGATTCATCCCAGTTGAGTTTGTGCAGCCATAATTCTTGCAATAAAATCTTACAGCGAATTATGACCGGTGAGAGGAAACCAAGTGGATCAAATATCTGTGCTACTTGAGATAGTATGAGGCGTTTACTTATCTTGGTTGGGGGTGAGAATGAGTCCTCCTTCGATGAGAATGTAAATGTATCCTTGAGAAAATTCCATTGCATTCCGAGTATTTTGGTTTTGCAGTCGTCCAATGAGAGTGATGAGCCTTGAGCATGAGCTTCAGGTGAGATGGCTTCGAGTAGCGCGGGGCAGTTTGAATGCCACTTAGCAAGTGGGAAACCGCCCGCGTTGCACAGACCTTGAAGCTGATGAGCGAGTTTCTTGAGATCTTCTGGTGAATCTGCTCCTCCAAAGATGTCGTCGACATATCTGGCATGAGTGATCGATGGTACGGCCAGAGGATAATGATGACCTTCATCCTCAGCTAATTGCAGCAATGTTCTGACCGCAAGATACGGTGCTGCCTTGGTACCGTAGGTGACCGTAGTGAGCTGAAATTGAGTCTCTTGCAGGTCCTTATCCACCCACAATATTCTTTGCAGATCCCAGTCGTCTTCATGCACTCTGATTTGCCGATACATTTTGGTAATATCGGTTGAGAATGTGTATCTGTGCTGACGAATCCATAGGAGCACGTCAGTGATGTTGAGCAGTAGGTTTTCACCAGTGTGCATGATGTCGTTGAGAGAATATCCAGAAGATGTTGAGCTTGAGCCATTGAAGACAACTCTCAGCTTCGTAGTCGTGCTGTCTGGTTTCAAAACACCATGATGAGGCAGATAGAAAGTTGTTGAGTGTTGAGATGAGCGCGATGATGCTCTCTTCATGTGCTGCAGATTCTCGTATTCCTCCATAAACTCTTGATAGAGGTGAAGATCTTCTTCATTCCTCTTGAGCTTGCGTAGAGTACGATTCAAACAAGCATGAGCGATGTTGTACGAGTTTCCCAACATGGTTGAAGGCAGTTTGAGAGGGATGCGCACGATGTATCGCCCATCCGGATCCCGCAAGTGAGTTGTTCTGAAGTGATCCTCACACTCTTGCTCTTTAGGGGTGCGTTGAGATTGGTTGGTGATTGGAACCTCTTCCTGTGTCCAGAATTTCGTCAAGAGATGTTGGAGAGACGATTCTTCTTCTTCTTGAGTTGAAACCTGGTGAGATGTGAGCGCTCGAGTTGATGCTGAGCCCACTGGTCCAATAACCAACCAACCAAAGATTGAGAGTTGAGCGATAGGCGTTGATGGTAAACCCTTGATGAGATTGGGCTTGATGACATGCCCGTAGGAATCTGCACCGATGATCACGTCGATTGAGCGAGGCACCATGAAGTCTGGGTCAGCGAGCTTGAGATTTTGAGATGAGGCCATTTTTGTTGATCCACGTTGGTTGATGGCAAGATGGTCGTCAATGTTGGAAGAACGTGAGCTCTGAGTCTCACTGATGCGTTGCT
>NW_025106928.1:0-11583 GCF_013123115.1 Colletes gigas
ACGCCCGTAATCGCGGCCTCCGTGACGTGTACCCGCTGTGTCATCGTATCCGCAACAGCGTCTGCCAACTCTGCCACCTTATCCAGCGGGGTGTCCCGCTGCGTGGCTAAAATCACCTGCATATTAGCAGGTAGTCGGCCCATCCAAAGCGTCCGCAATACACCGTCCGAAAAAGCCGTACCGGCCAATCCGCGCAGGTGACGAAGAAATTGAGACGGTTTTCTGTCCCCGATTTCCTCGTGTTCCAATAACCGCCGCGTTTTCTGTTCCTGCGACGCACTAAGCCGGCGAATGAACTCATTTTTAGCGTCGTGTACGGATCCGCGGCCGGGGGATCATGATAATGTCTCTTACTTCCGCGGCGTGTCGCGCACTTAACGCGCCGAGAATGTACCCGAATTTCGTGGTCTCCGACGTTACATTGGATACCTCAAAACTTCTCTCTACCATTGAAAACCACATCTCCGGGTCTCCCGGACAAAACTCGGGTATCCGTACAGCGACGCGATCAACTGCCAACGGCACACCCGCGGATGTCCCTGCGTTAACGTTAGGGTCAGTCATTTTACCAGTCTTAGTCACAAAAAAAAATAGTTTCACCGCACACACACACCGCGCTTACTATTTGTCAGACCGTGTCCTTTTCTTATGTCCTTAACACTATACACTTATTTCTCTACACTAACTAATATTGTCCGTATACAAAAAATGTCCAAATTTTCTTAAAAAAACTTTACTTGCGCGGCGAGATCACGTCGGGGTCACCAATGTGGGATCGGGAAGATAATGACTCCGCTCTGTTCCGTTCCGCACAATTTTATTGTTGCTGTCGTACAACGACGTGACTCGTGGTGCGGGTTACGCTCGACTCTCTGGTACGATCATCGCCACCGTACCAAGAGGCCTTCAAAAACAAAAGACGGTCAGAGACGACGACAACGGCTTTTCGGCTCACGCGGCTCTGGTCGTCTCGTGTGCAACCATCGTCTCGTGTGCAACCATACATTGTAGCGGCTTCGAACGGCTAAGGCGTATGTGGTGCCTTGGCCGCCACAGTACTGTGCGAAACGCCTTAATAACTCGCATCAGGCCCGTGCACTGTGCACCCTGCAACCTCTTCCTGTTTGCTTCAATGTTGGCCCATCTTGCCCATATAGGTGCAGCATATAGTAATATGGACTCGAGCACATAATAATATAATAGACTAGTTTTGTGTCCCGCCCCCCTAGTATTCGGAAGTATCCTAGCTAATGCAGCCATGGTTTTAGTGCCCTTGTTGGTGACCTTCTCCAGATGTTGTTTGAAAATTTGGCTCCTGTCAAATATTACCCCCAGATACTTAATCTCATTCCCCGGATAAATATCCTTCTGCAAGATCCTAATCGTGAAACCCTGTGTTCTTCTCTTTTTATTTAAAAACATCATCTCTGTTTTCTCAGGCGCAATTTTCAATTTACTGTCCTCGAACCACCGTATTAATAATGTGATGCTATGATCAATCTTTTGTTTCATGTCCTCTAACGTATGGCTGGAGGCAACCAATGCCAGGTCATCTGCAAACGCCAAGGTCTCACATCCCCGTGGCAGTTTTAGCGCCAGCACTCCGTCGTATGCGATATTCCACAGAATAGGTCCAATAACAGATCCCTGCGGAACACCCAGATATGTACCCCTACTAGCCCATCTGCCTTCATTTTTAAAATATATCTTCCGATCATGTAAATAGCTAACTATAATCTGCAGTAGGTACGGAGGTAATCTTTTCCGCCTGCACTCCTGTACAACGAGCTGGAAGGGTATGGTATTAAACGCGTTTTTGACATCTAGTGTGACCAGCAGACAATACTTTTCTTTATTCTTGGCCTCCTCAGCTATGGCCATGACCCCCCTTAGTGCTTGCAGGGTGCTGCACCCCCTACGAAAGCCATACTGCCTTGGCGAGAGACCACTAGGTCCCAGCGCAGCCACGATCCTAACTTTCAAAATACACTCATATAGTTTAGCCCAGTGGCTTATTAAGCATAGCGGCCTATATGCCGATGGTAGTAGAGGGTCTCTGCCCTCCTTATATAGTAGCACAAGCCTCTGTCTTTTCCACCTAGTGGGTACAACACCCTGCAATATACACCCATTTATTAAACTTACAACTAAACTAATCCTACGCTCAATTGTGATTTTGACAACAATTCCAGGGACACCGTCGTAACCCGGCGCCTTATTGGGGTTCATCGTGTTAGCTGCCTCCCTGATCTCCTCCGCAGTGGTAAGTTGCAGCCCAGCACGTGCATATCCAGCAACATCGATATACCTGTTTAAATTCCCTACAGGTCCTACAGGAAAAAGCTCATCAAGTACCCTCGTCAGATGCCCGCTAGAAAGTTCCGGTGGATCCTTCCTGGGTTTAACCGCCTTCATAACTGCTTTGAATGGTCTCCCCCATATATCTCCTTCCACTGTACCACATAGCTCACGCCAGGCTCTGATTTTGCTTTTCATGATTTCCAGATTAAGCGCTTTCCTGTTGCTTCTAAACGCGGCCGCCAGCAAGGTCGCCTCTGGCCGCCCCCTCTTAGCAGCCCTCTGATATCTTCTACGGCTAGCATTCGCTCTTCCTCTCAATTCCGCGATCTCCCTCGTCCACCATATTTTAGAGGGTTTATTGCATGGTGCAGGCCTTCTTGGCTCCATGGACGCCGCACAAGATGTCTCGAAGGCTTCAAGGACCCTATCAACATCGCTTGGACCAAGTGGCTGCGAAAAGTCCACTCCATCCGTCTCCTCGTCAAGCTTCCTCAACATCCTGTCCACCTCGAGTGAGCTAGTCTTCCACCCAAGTACTTCCCTACTCCGCCCTGCCCTGTTACCCCTAAACTCGTGCCAAACGTACAGGTGGTCCGAGGCAGAGTACTTTGTAAGAACCTCACTCGTGGTGAGTTCACGCAATATGGCATAATCGCACGCAAGGAAGTCAATTTTCGAACATCTCCCAGCATTTTCGAACGTATGTGAGCCGCCACTGTTCACCGCCACCAGTCCCATTCTAGCCAGTGCATCATGCAGAACCATTCCCTTGGGATCCATAGCATTGGACCCCCACGCAGGAGATCTCGCATTAAAATCGCCCATGATTGTACACCTCGCATTCCAGCTCCTCCGTGCCGTTTCAAGGTCATCTATCACTTCCGCGAAAATCTCTCTGTTGTATCTCGGGGGGTAGTAGCAGCTTACTATTTTAGTTTCCCCTATTTCAACTGCAACATAACCATTACCCTTTTCCGTTTTATCCTGTTTATGCCTTTTGCCATTGAACGTCGTAACCCATATCGCAGCCCTGCCCGTGGTGTCCACTTCCCAATTTGCTGCAATACGGTAGGGCTCAGCAACCGCTACCACATCTGCTCGCATTTCCTCGGCTGTTCTAAATAATAGGTCCTGCGCCAGTCGACAGTGGTTCAGATTAATCTGAAGGCAACGCATCCCGGCTCAACTTATTAGGCTTGCTCTTGTTGTTGGCCCTGTTCCCCCTCAGAGCCTCCTGGTAACGTGGACACCGGAAAGATCCTGCCACATGCCGTCTACTGTTATCCGGTAAACCCCTTCCTTGACATAGGATGCAAGACGGCACATTGGTACAAGTACTCATAACATGCCCTTCGTTTCCGCATCTCCTACATATCGTCACACCCTCCCCCTTATTGGTGCAGTCCGCCCCCATGTGCCCGAAGTCATGACACCTGAAGCATCTAAGCACTCTAGGCGCCACCCTCACTCTTGCCGACATATAGCCGATTTTGGCCCTATCCTTTGTCTCGATTTTGGCTGCCAGCGCCGCTGGTGCCTCAAGGATCGCCAGTTGTGTACCCATGTATGTTGTCCTCAACAATTTGACTCGCACTTCCCCCCTGTCTGCGACGTCATATGCCTTACAAAATCCCTCGATAATCTCCTGTGTATCACAGATGGGATCAAGATCCCTAATCTGCACCTCCACTTTAGGCACCATCGTTCTAACGCTGAAACCTTCGCCGAGCCCATTATGAATGGCCTCAGCTCCTTTGGCGGCACTTCCCGTCTTAGCGTATTCCACTATAAGGTCCCCCTTCCTCGACCGTCTCACCATTTTGATATCGTTAAGGCATCCTTTAGCCTTACTAGCTATCTCCTTGAACACCTCCGCATACGTTTTTTCCCCAGCTGTAACGCAAATGGCCTCGTTCCTGGGTCCCGTGCGTCCAACCCCTACCCTTGGTTCCTTAGCCCTTGCTCCTCCCCTATTTCCCTTTCCTGACTCTTCCCTCATTACTCTATCCTCGTTTGCCCCCGCTCCTAGTGGTACCTTTTGTCCCCGTGGCGTCCCCTCTGACCCTTTCCTCTTTTCTTTCCGCCTATCAACAATACTCCATTCCCCCGCCTCATTGTTTGCCGGCCCTCTTCCATTCCTATTAATATCCCCCATACCGCTGCCATTAGTTTCCCTGCTCTCTGTCTTTTCCCCCTCCTCATCCCCTTCACCTATCTCATGTATAACGTCATGGCCCAGTTCCTCTTTACGTCTAACCCTCCTGGTCAACACGTTGTGTTCTATCTCTGTGTTTGGCGACCTGTTTTTGCGTTTACTGACGCTGCTAGCTTCCTCCCTTCTACCTATCCTTTTCCTAAGTTCGCCCATCTCCCTTTCCCTCTCCTCATCTCTTTCTTTGATCCTTTCCACCTCCTCTCTCATTACTCTTTCTCTTTCCTTCTCCCTATGTCTGATCTTTTCCATTTCCAGCTCTCTATCCCTATCTCTCTCCATCATCTTTTCCATCTCCCCCCTCATACTCCTAAGCTCTTCTAAGGTCCGTATTTCCCTGGCCCTACTATCCTTCAAACATTTCTTCAGTGCCTTGAGCTCCTTATACACGTCACATATCGTACTTTTCGCCTCATGGCTAATATGCTTCTCCGTCGTCAGATACATCCCCACCCTTTTTACCCCCCGATAGACATTCGTAACCGTTTCCCTGATTTGTCTATCCTCACCACTCTCCTGTATGGAGCCATCGGCTTCCGACTCCGTCTCCGACTCAGTCTCGTACCGTAAAGCCACCCCCTTGCTTAGACTGGTGTTAGCCATCCTTCTGACCGGTGACCTAGCCACCATATTCCTTGCAACAAACGGGTCCATGCCCCCCCTTGGTTGCACCTCCTTATTCACCCTAGTGGGCGTGAGGAAGACTTCATTCTCATCTGTCCAATCAACCGCCTCCTCTGTTTCCCTATCCTTGTCATTCTTCCTGTCCATAATCATTTTCGTGTCCAATGTCAATCGCCTATTATTACCCTTGTTGTCCATTCCTTTATCGCCCAGTCGCAGAGATCCCCGCACCAGCCTGGGTTCCACCAGGTGCGTTGGGCAGTCATCGGTTGACGACCCGGAGTGGCCTGTCCCGCACGCCACTACCCGAGCCGGGACCTGGGGCTCCGATCACCCCTGGTCCGGTAACGTTATCCTTTGTGTTGTCCATTTTCATAGTTATTAGTTGGCCACCATAGCACACTGGGTCGGCCATGCCCAGTGTGCGTGTGTATGTACGTGTATGCATGTAATGAAGTTGTGTGTATGTTATGTGAACATGAACGTGTACGTGTAATCATATATGCTCATTGACATATGCCTGTGGTCCACTGGGGACCAATCTGGCTTGTATACAGTGTTATAGCACCACCGAAGGATGATTACGACATAGGGCCATGACCGATGTAAGTAATTTAAAGTTGAAAGTATAATAATAATATGACTTACGTGGCTGAGGTACAGGTATAGGTATAGGTATAGGTATCGTACTTATATGGTTATATATATGTTTAGCTAGGCTGTATAAACATTTGTCATTTGGCCTATATCGTTTCGGTGTGTACTGTTCTACGTCTCACATATGGTTCCGAGCTGTGTGTCGCGTCCCGTTTCGGTACTCACCGCCGCCATCCTGTCTGTACTGTCAAACTACACCAAAACAAACATGGCTACCGTAGCACACCACTTGCGTGCTCCATGCTCAGTATTTTTCAGGTTACGACGCGTAAAAAGCCATAGAAGCTAGAAGTACAAACGTATCTACACCATCTATGATTCTATCGCTGAATACATTGTTAATTGAACAGTTTATCTCATGGGCAGTGAGCTGTCGTCCCTTTACTCTATTCCATATATTATTCCCAAGTATTACCTCGTACTTGTAAAATGTGAGTAGAAGTGCATCTAGTAAGTGTATTAATTAAGATACCACTAGTAAATTATGTACTTATATTTTGCACTGTTTAATTATTATTCCTTGTTATAATGCTATCTTTAATTTTAGTTTTAACTTCCTAATTAGCTTTATATTATCCTACAGTACTTACTGTGCTATTACATTATGTTATATTAAAATTTTATAGGATGAGTATATTAGGATATATATATTACATTTGGTTAAATTCCAATCCCTCCCGTCCTACACCATAGACCTTTATAAATTTACTTGCTGATCAACTTACTATACCTGTAACTGCGTTGAAGGTTTTAAGCTATATGCAATTATGAATCATATAGATGTAGCTAGTAAGTGAAAATAGATATAAAATATATAATCCTGTAAAATGTGAGCCGTCAACTTCTCAGATGATGTGACAGCCGTGCCATTCTTGTCTATTATTTGAGGTCACCTTCTTCGGCATCTGTCCTCCTGTGCAATTTGATTACTTTTGTGTATCGTTCGTTCCACCATTTTTCGCAGCTGTCACGCTGCCCTAATATTAATAATGCGCCGGCGCGCATTGACGTCATCCCAGAGCGTCCCCGCCACGCACCGGCCGGCACACAGTTATTACACGTCATTTCCTATCTACCATGTGCTCTTTCCACCGCGTATCTGTTACAATCATCCTATTACGTACGCGCATGTGCGGTGACGTCACCTCATCCTTCTTTACGCATCCATGTGTCGCACTCAGCGACGCCATCTTTGCTCTCTCATGTTTCTATTATATTATATTATCCTTTTCACACAGGGTACTCACCCATGCAGCATCCGCTCCCCCACTTGCATCGTATGCCTTGTGCGTCGCCCGTCCTCATCTCACTTATCTCACTTAATCCAATTGCAATAATTCTCATCTGCCACTGAACAATCAACCGCCATTTCCCACGTCACATATTCACTCCTTAATATTTCACTCACTATCAATCAGATCCTCACCATCCGTTGACATTGCACTCCAAACCAGTGACACAATAACCGTACCCCATCTGTGGGGCCCCCTCCCTGACTTTTCTCCATAAAAACCGCCCCTTGTCCGGAGCTCTGAGGACACACGACCGCACTCTCCAACGTCCAGCGGGACCCCAGACCTAACCCAGACCTAACCCAGACCTAACCCAGACCTAACCCAGACTAACCCAGACCTAACCCAGACCTAACCCAGACCTAACCCGGACCTTACACACGGGACACTTGCACACGGGACACTTGCACACGAACGAGACAGGGACTCTTGTTTGTTGTGTTTGGGATATGTTTTGTTGTTTTCCGTTACTACATATTCTCTGTATTTTATTTATCTATCAAGTTTACTTATTTATTTATTTGCTTATGTAGGTGGCTAACGGGCCCTTTACAAGCAGGCCAGGTCATGAAACGGTGACTGTGACGAGGATTGTCACGTACATGCGCCCGACTGATATATACCATTTATTTAAAATATATATCATCGTTATTAAGACTGGGAGGGTTTATTTCGGGCTCCTGACAACGTCCTGTTTCCCTCTATACCCTCCCACATTTATTTATTTATTCGCTTACTTTATTATTTCTGTATCTACACACATCGTTATTTAGTCATGTATCCTTGCATTATTTATTTCTTTACTTCCCTGCTTCCTTTTCTCTCTTTACAGATTACCCTCTTACATTCCTTTACGTATTACTTACCATGTTATATGCTACTGTCTATTAATCACACGCTTACTTTCATTACTTATGCAAATTTCATTTATTACATCTTACATTTTGCATATATATATATATACAATGTCATCACATATTTTATGGAAACTGGAGTTATATTACCACATCGCATAGCTATTTTATCTCTCGCATTACACTTTATTTTTATTTCATTTTACTACTATATTTATTCTAGTCAAATTACTTCTTTACTTATCTATTTACTCATTTTGCATCTATTTATAATTCCATACTTTTAAGTTATTTATGTATACATCCTACTTACCAGTTTTATTTATCTGGTGGCTATCTTTTATATACAAGTTTTAGTTTAGTTTCTGAGCTAGCATTGTTACAGGATATTATTTCATTCCATAACCATAGATATAGGCGACTACTATATACTTTGATTATAACCGCCGTATTATTACTCGGCCTATTTAGTTCCGACTGGCCTTACGCCTCTATGGTCATTTTTCTGGGTCCCGACAATATGGCTTTGTGCGTTTTGTATGGTATTTTCATAGTTTTTACATACATTTTATATAGTTTTACATTTTATTTTACATTTTATTTTTATATTTTATCTTTATTTTGTACTTTCTACTTGTTACTTTAATTTTACTTTTATTGTCTATTCCATTTTCTCATTTGCTATTGCTTTATTTTGTCTATTAGGTGATAAAACTCTCCCCGCTCTGTATACTTATTTACTTACTAATTTATGTATCGTTATACACGTACTTATTCTGTATTCATTTATTTATGTACTCATTTGTCCTATCTATTCATTATCTATTTATTTACTTATGTTTTATGCACAGATGCCTTCATTTACGGTTACTATACCATACTATCCCATATACATTATGCTATACAACTTCCCATTTATTTACAAAAAACACCTGCATAGTCATTACGGTTACTTTTGGTTTAGTCAGCTACTATACACATACATTTATTTATCTACTTATTCCTTTTTATTTTATTTCTTCTCATTTCTCCCTTTCTGCTATTTTATTTGATTATTACTTCATACCTTCATACTTTATACTTTACCTTACAAGTTTTCATTTATTTACATTCATCATCCATGTGCATTCTTTATATACTTTCTTTCTTACCTATTATTATATTATATCTTAAACATATTCTAACTACCTATCTATTCATGGGTGGCTCCTGCAATTCTACTCTATAATTTATTATAACATTTAACATAACTATATTATTACTACCCTGATGGTACTTCGGACACTCGTTTTATATTATCGTATTCTACACGCCTTTCTGGTTTTCAGTTTCATTAATACTTCTAAAGATTTCATGCACTCCTTTTCATATATTACAGGTTATCCCATCGGCCTTTTCCATTTCACCTATGTACATAGATATTGGTTCTTTACCTTTTCTCGGTTATTACATCCACAGTTTTATCATCCTTATAAATATATTTACACGTGGTAGTACATTTTACTTAGAACAATATCTCTTTACAATCTTATCGCACCTTGTTTCTATCTACCTGTCTGTCTTTTACTTTATCTAGTGCATTTATGTATTTCATTTTATTCATTACTTAGTTATTTTAAATGCTTGCATTTTCACTCTTATTTTCACGTCTACAATTGCTACAAGTACTTTTATAACTTACATATACATATATGTATGGTATTATCATGCCATAGTTTCTCACTGTAAAATATTTATACTTTTACTCTTATTTTATGAGTTACTGGCATGGTATTTTATCCAGATACATTTTATTTCATTTTACTATATATATTTTACTTTGGTTTTATCCCACTACATATCTTACTTGTATTTTTATTTTTTATCCGCGGTTTCGTTGTTTTCCGTTACTATATATTCTGTGTATTTTATATATAAAGGCACACTTTTATTAATATGGAAGAACGCGGATTACAATCACGGTAACTTTAACTTTCTATACAAACGCTGGACGAAGAAGAAGACACGCATACCTCACACACATTCGAGGAAACAGTCATACATCTCGCACGCTTTTATTCCTCACGCTTTCTTTTCAACTTAATACATAATTACATAAATTCACTTTGGCTATTGACATTCATTAACTCTACGCATTTTTGTAATTTAATTTTTGGTAAGGACTTAGTTAATACATCCGCTGTCATTTCACTCGTGCTTAGGTAATATATACTTATTTCGCCGTTTTCCTCCAACTCTCTAACATAGTGATATTTAATGTCTATATGTTTGCTACGGCGGTGAAATACATTATTTTTCGCTACGTGAATCGCGCTTTGATTATCACAGTACATGGTAATTTTTAGTAATTGTAGGGTGATTATTAATTAATTTATAAAAGTGTCGTATGCTTAATTTAAGATCGTAGTTGTAGATCATTCTAGCGACCTACACTTCCATCATTGCTGCCGCGAGCCACTCGTATAACTTATGCACTCTTATCGATATATTATTAACGAACATCGAGTTATCTCGAGACGAGAAGCGACGTCATAGAGCGCATGACACTGTACAAGTAAGCACTTTCGTATTTTACGATCAAAAAACGATATCCAAAAGTCTCGGGTCTATTGTGACCCTGTCCTACGGGTCTATTGTGACCCTGCTCTAAGGGTCTATTTTGACATCTATATTTATACATACGTTTATGTGGACTTATCTATTTATAAATATATAAGGTTATTGATGTACATTATATACACTATTTACAACTTAATATTACCTGAAAAATAGAGGAACGACGATATAAGTCTATTCTCTCTCAACTATTGTAATTATTGTTATGTATTTTACTTTATTTCCGATTCTGTTCTGGCTAACGTTTCTCTTCGCACGTGTTCTTTTCTCTCTCTCTCTCTCTCCATCTATTCGTCATCTTTCACCGGTTACTTCCTTTCCTACGAGACCACTAAATCATTAGTACACTTTCTTTACATATATTTATACATTTATATTTAAATTTATGTCGGTACTTATATACCTGGCATACGTGCTTAACTGCCTATACTCAGTTTTACTACTGATTACCTACGTATCCACTAAACGATTTAGTTACTTACATACACTTATTACATTTACTTATTTATTTCATACATTTTGCTGTATCGTACTTCACCTCATCCACTTTTATTTTATTTTAGCTTATTCTGCTTAGTTTCATTTCCATTCCATTTTATTTATTTCACCTTATTTGTATGTTATTCTCATTTATTGTAATTATATTATCCGTTTGTCTTACCTAGGTGTACCGACGGTGGAAGGTAAGTCGAGGGCAGCACCGGGGAAGGGTAACTTCGACGGTCGGTGTGAGTCATGTTCCCATGTGGGGCGTCTACTGACGATAAGTTACCGACGGACGGAAGCAGCCCTGGGGCTTTGCTGTGCAGCGACTTCCGCTGCCGGTGTGTTATCCGGTGGAGGTACCAGTTATCACAGCTGGGTACCTTATCATAGATTATTGTCGTGTACAGTTTATTTTATTTTATCCTATCTATCTGCTTGCTAACCTTTTTCACCTCTTTCACTCGCACCGTCTCTACACTTTTACATGCAAGTCCTTATCCTATCTATCTATGTATTTATTTATTTAGTCTCATTCGTTTTT
>NW_025106929.1:0-11550 GCF_013123115.1 Colletes gigas
CGTAGTGTTGAACGAGGGGGCCGTGAGCACGTGCGTGCACGCGCGGGGCGAGTCGATCGTCGACATATCGTTGGCGAGCCCCGCCGTTGCGCGCCGTGTGTCCGACTGGAGGGTTGCGGAGGAGGTGGCCACGTTAAGCGACCACCTCTACATTACGTTTAACGTATCCGCTCCCTCCGGTGCAAATGGACCCCGCAGGGAAGCACACCCGGCGCCACGCTGGTCCGTCAAGAGGCTGGACCCGGACGCTCTTGGGATGGCAGCCTCCGTTGTGGCGTGGCAGGAGATGCCACGCCGGACCCTCGGCAATCCTTCTGCCGGGGCGCGTTGGTTCCGGGAGACCATGACGTCGTTGTGCGACGCGGTCATGCCCCGGGCCACCGCCCCGAGCCGCCGGGGGTCCGTGTACTGGTGGTCGGGCGAGATCCAGGACTTACGCACTCGGTGCGTCCTCGCTCGACGCCGGTACACCCGCGCCAGAAGACGGCGCGGTGCAACGGAGGCAGAGGTGGTGGGTTTGCGCTGGGAATTTTCCCTGGCGCGCAGAACCCTCCGCCGGGCCATCGCAACCGCGAAAGCCCAGGCATGGACGGAGCTCCTCGGCTCTCTGGATGCAAATCCATGGGGGCGCCCGTATCACATGGTTGCAGGGAAGCTGCGATCATGGGCGCCCCCGACTACAGAGAGCCTCGACCCCCAGTTGCTCGGGGAAACGATCAGCGTCCTCTTCCGGTCTGGGACGAGGTCGGTTTTCGCGGTCCTGACACTGATCACTGCACTTTTGGCCTGGGAGTGGGGTGGAGTGAAATTTCCTACACCTCCTGGGTCGCGTGTGGTGCGGTGGCGGGGCCGGGGAGATCGGCCGAAAGATCTTTGCCCGGACCACATGGTCGAAACGGTGATCATGGCTGACGGAAGCGACGTGGGGTGGGGGATGCGTGCGCTGAGCCAATGATGAGCAAATGATGGGCTGTTACGTCATCGCGCTTGCGCGTACGCGGCAGCCATCCAAGATGGACGTAAAGATGTCTGCTGTTTGTTTGTTTTTATTCACATGCCTCACATGAACTATGATATGGGCACTTTGCTATATTATTTTTTATGTTTATTTTATTTCACTTATTTATTTATTGGGTGTCTATAGCATCCAGGCAGAGTCTTGCATGCTGGTCACTATCACCATTACTATCACTATCTACATAAAAATTTATTTACTATTTTAGTTTACATACTGACTTTATTATTATCATTATTTCATTTTCTACTTCTTATTTTTATAATTATTGCACGGTATACACCCTTATTTTTAGTTTTTCATTTTATTTTCATTCACCTTATTGCCATTTAGATTTGATTATCCATAACTCAGATATTTATCTAGTATTTATTTAATCAAAACTGCATCTGGCACGTACCAGAGCCACATTGGATACTACTGCTAATTATTTTATATTTTATATTTTATTCACACGTTTTATATACACGTATCCATTTTATTTTTATTATCTTATCTTATTTGTTCCTATTTTACTTCTTTAATCATCTATGTATTTACCAGGTATACATCTACTTATTTATTTATCTATATATATATTTATTTTATTTATTTATTGTTAAATCGCGTTTTCAGTTTTTCAGTTTTTCAGTGTTTAGACAGACATTGACACTGTCACTCATCCTATATTACCTTTACACTCGTATTTTTATTACGTCTATTTTCATTGTTTTGTTTATTCACTCAAATTTCCACCGAACAATGCATACACGCATGCACAGAATCCGCCTAGTGATTTTTCACAGAGGTTGCCGGTAAAACTTTTCCGCGCAAGGGATACGCGGGTACGACGCGCGCGGTCGGGAGTGCCGTGGCGTTGGCCCTGAGCGAGGGGGTCGTGGACGTGCGGGGACGGTCGTGAGGACCTTTCCCCCGCAAAATAAAACACGATAGAAAATGCGAAGCGGAGAACACGTGTGTCACGAGAAATGGCCGGCGTGCACGATGCGCAGAATGGACGCGTGAGCCGAATGCTACGTCACCGCGCCTGCGTATATGGCGCAGTGCAAGGAAAGATGCCCGCGCCGTGTGTTTACGTGAACGAAATGTCAGCCGACATAGATTCGGCTGATGTTTACCTTTTATTTTGGTTCTCCGTATTCCGTGCAATACGATGTTTTGTATTGTACATCAATTCTATTTTCTATTTGCATCTTATAACTGCAGAAATAAAATTACATGCAAGCATATTTTATTTCACAGCTATCTATATATATATATACACATATTTTATTTATTTATTTATCTATTTTATTTTATTTTTATATATACATGCTCTCATTCTCCAGTAAGATTAAACACACGCCTTCATTGATTGTCTGCAGTCTAAAATAACAGTTTTCATAGATTTATAGTTTTGGTTTTCCCAAACACGTAGGGAACCTAATAACGGGAATAGGAACCAATTAAGAGGAATTGAGGCGCCCGCTTGCTGCGCTCGCCAGGGAAACCGCTGGCGTAAGGGACTGGACTATAGGGAAAACCACTTCGGGGTATTCTTAACAGGGGGGGGGGCGACACGACCATGGACACGAACAGGTACACGACAGACAGGTACATCACCCTAGCTCTGGACGCAGCCACACACACACACATACATAATAAAACACACACATGCAGTACACTCCGGCTAAGGGGGACATTGTAAGTACACATTGGCACAAAACACGCAGGTTTCAGGGTTAAACAAGGAGCTAGGGGTGGGGCAAGGGTACACATAAACCACCAGACGGGGCCTGGCCATCCCGACTGGCGCTGCTGGCCACAATAAGACATGGACATGGACAATGATAAGAAGAACACGGTTACCGAACCAGGGGACTTCGGACCCCCAGGTCCCGGCCTGACGGTTGGCGAGCGAGAAGGCCGCCGCAGGTCGTCATCACACGACTTCTCTGTGCACCTGGTGGGCACCGGGCCAGGGCACATGGCAATGCAACCGGGCGGGGTAAAGGGGAAGGGGGCCAGAAAGGCCAAACTCAAGTGCAGAGGGATTGGCTCCGGCACGGGAACAGACTCCGGTGGGGAAACCGACTCGGAGGTCTTCCCGACACCGGTTCTTGAGAGGACAATCTCCCTGACAGGGGTTACGAGGCGGGAAACGCCGGCGAGGGCTAAAAGCACGGGGTCGCCGATTCTCGCCCCGTTGGAGGGGTACGAGCAAATAGAAATTTTTGCTCGTGCCCCCAAGGTCAAAAGGACGCCGCCGGAAATGACAGCGTCCAGGGAGGTGCAGGTAGTCTCTTCAGACTCGGGGGAGGAGGGGGAGAATACCACAAAGAAGAGGACGATTATCGAGGGCGCCACGCCCAGGGATCTAGGCCACCGGGAAAAGGAAGGGGGTAAGGTCCCCGGGACAAAAAGGGGAGAAGGAAACGACTCCGCAGGGGACACGGTGAAGGGGAGATCCGGTTCACAGGGAGCAGGAGAAAATGTAGAGGGTTCGAAAGGGATTAATCGCGACAATATCCTGGGGGAAATGCGAAGGGTTGATGTCAGCATGGAGTTGGACATCGGCCGGCTGGAGGAGGAACTCAGGGAGATAGCCGACTTCCTGGGTGCCGACAAAGGTACCGGCTTTTTCTCCTCCTCCTGCCGGATGAGGATTAAAAAGTGCGGGACGATCCTTAATGAAATTAGGGTAAATGGAAAAGCGAGGAGGAACCTGACCACCATGGTGGCTAGGTATGTGGCAGGAAAAGATGAAGGGGGTAAAGAGGTGCCTGCCACTGCAGAGGTGGGCACGCAGACGGTGACTGTGTCAAGGAAAAATGGGGGGACACAGACGGTGGAAGTTTTGGCAGGGGGAGAAACTGAAGGGAAGGGAGGTGCGGGACAAACCACCTCCCTGACAGCGAAGAGGAAGGGGGGCACCCCCCCTACTGATGCAAGAAACCCCGATGGGGGTAGAAAAGTCAGGAGGAGGTGCCTCACGGTCGGGGATACTGGGGAAACGGGCGACAAGGCCCCCGGAGTAAGGGAAGGAGGAAGAGGGGGGGAAAGAGGGGAAACGGCAAGAAGAGATGCTTTCCCCCCCCTTCCCAGTGTCGCAGGAGAGGCCAGGGCCATTGGAGGGACAGGAGGCCCTTCCGAGGGCTGGGAGGTCCAGAAGAGAGCCAGGAGGAAAACAAAAATTACCACGGGAGGGCGAAGACCCAGGCGGACGGGCCCAGGGAAGGGACGATGCCGGCAATAAAGGACTGAAGGAGCAGGGCGCCGCTGGGAAGGTCCCAAGGGCCCCAGAAATGAGGCCATTACGATTAAGGCCTCCGGAAGGACTTATGCCGAGGTCTCCCGTTCCATCGCGGGCAAGATGGCCGGAAGACTTGGCGAGGTCCAACAGGTCCGGAAAACCAGGACGGGGGACCTCATTCTAGAACTGAGTGGAAAGGGGAGCGCCGCGGCGACGTCGGAGGCCATCCGCGGTGAGATGGGGGAGGGCTTTGTGGTCAAGGCTCTTACTCCCAGGGTCGAGATCGAGGTTAGGGATCTCGACCCTATCGTAGAGGGAAAAGAAATCCTGACGGCGGTGGCAGAGCACTGTGGCACAGGGGGCACCGGGGATGCAAAGGTAAAGGTGATTAGGAGCACCTTCGGCGGTGGTAGGTTGGCGGTCTTGGAGGCCCCCCTCAGGTGGACGCAGGTGGGCGATTTCGAAAAGGGGCCGAGGGTGAAGATAGGCTTCACCGTCTGCCGCCTGAGGGTGGCCCCCAGGGTGCTACGTTGCTATGGATGCCTTGACTTTGGTCATCTGAGGGCTTTCTGTCCGTTGGGCAGAGGGGGCCCTAATCTGTGTCACAGGTGCGGCCAGGAGGGCCACGTGGCGCGGGCCTGTACCTCTCCCCCTAGTTGCATATTATGCAAGCGCAGGGGGTATGCGACCGGAGGTCTTGGGCACCCCTCGGGGTCGGGGGTCTGCCCGGTCTTTCGGGAGTACCTGCGTGGGGGCGGGGGTGATGCCGTGCCTTCACGGTCCTGCAGGTACACCTAAATAGGTGCAGGCTAGCCCAGGACCTGCTGCTCCGGACGGCCGACTCGGTTCGGGCGGATGTTGTGCTGGTTTCAGAACCGTACAGGGTCCGTCCGGACTGGGTGGGAGACGTTTCGGGGTCAGCGGCCGTGTGGGTCACTGGCATCAATGGTCTTCGCCACGTGACCGACAGTGAAACCGTGGGTAACGGTTTTGCCGCCGTCAGGATTGAAGGGATCACGGTGTGCAGTTGCTATTACACGCCGAGACATGGGCCGAGGGAACTGGACGCCGCCCTCCACGAGCTGGAACTCGAAAGGGCCAGCTGGGGCAGGGCTGTCGTTGGGGGTGACTTCAACGCCAGCTCGCCCGCGTGGGGGTCCAGTGCCTTCGACGCCAGGGGAAAGGGTGCGGCCCTCCAGGGGGTCTTTGACAGAATGGGACTTGTCCCAGTCAGGACCTCTGGGGGGCACACCTTTGAAAGAAATGGGCGCACGTCCAAGATTGATATCTTGGCGTGCGACCCTGTGACGTTGCGTGGTGTGACGAGGAGTGAGGTCTTGCAGACCTACTCCGCGTCAGACCATAAATATCTTCTGCACACCGTGGGGGGTAGGGCCATGGATCGTGCTCCCCGCGACAACGGAGGGGGTTGGAGGGTGAATACCTTTTCGTGGGGAAAATCTTCGAAAGACTCCCTCCCACCTCTTTGGGGAGAGGCGGGAGGGGTGTGTGGGATTCCCCGCGCCCATTATAACGGGCGCGGGACCTACCCACTAAAAACCCCACGGTGACCCTTCCGCACGATTTGGGAGGATACCGGGAATCGCTCGAAGTATACTTCCGGTATCCTCCCCGTGCCCGCGCTTTGCGCCCACCCGCGCGGGGGACAGATCGGGTACCCCCCGATATCGCCCTGTCTCATAGCGGCAGGACGATCGGGGTCCACATCGTCCTGCCGCCATCCGTCCCGGGGCCGCGTCTAGTGGGGCTGCGCCCCAACTCGCACCGCCGCGACCCCTTTTCTACCCCTCGGAGCCGGCAGCTCATAGCCGCACCAGTCCACCGAGGGTCCCCTCAGGGGCTGTGTCCGGCAATCGTCGGCCGCAGTACGGGGCGTTGCGACCCCGAGGTACCTGAAGCTAATCACACCGTAAGCCTCCTGTTGGTCGTCACGACGATCCATTCATAATTCCTTTTTTGGTTTTGTGAATGGTACGTGACGGCAGGAGAAACGGGGGCCTTGGCTTAACCGCCTGGGCCAAGAGTATGGCGACTCTATAAAATCGCCCTCCAATCCTAAGCTATGGTGCGCGGCGATGGGATGCATGGTTGGGGGAGAAGGCCCAATCCCAAGCGACCACCTCCGGGGCACCTGCCGAACCCCCGGAGTATTAGGCTTACCCGGGTAAGGCGGCTCTGCCCGGGTGGACCTTTATTTCCGACCTACACGTGGGAATTACATGGATTCAACAATTAAAACGGGGATGGGACGGGTTGTTACGAATGGGGAGGACGAAGACGGTGTTGGGGCTACGGTGACGGCGCTCGCGCCTCACTTAGCGCCTGGCCCGGCTTCGTGGAAGGTGGAGGAGGACGACGAGACTGCGTCAGTCTCGTCCTTCTCCTCCACGAGGAGCCACATAGGCTCCAAGAGGAAGCGGACGGGGCAGGCCGTCGACGAAGTGGGCAAGGCGATGAGCCCGGTTGTGATGTTGAGCTGTCTCAGGGACGAGGTAACCGAGGAGATATCCGAGAGGATCTCCTCGTCCCTGAGGCGGGTCGAGAAGGTTGCCGCAGCCTGCTCTCTAAAGGGGCAGAAAAGCAGCGTGGCTAAGGCCCTGCGAGAGGCTGCGCAAAATATGGGGGAGGCGGCGCAGGAGCTGAGCGGGCGAAATGCCCGGCTGCAGCTCCTGGTGGAGGAGGAGCGACGGGGGAGGATGAGGGCAGAGGCGCGCTGGAACAGCGCAGCCCTCCCTCCTATCCTCCCTCCTCCTCCGCCTCCACCACCACGACCCACGGTCGTGGAAAAAAAGCGGAGTTCGGCGGCGGTGTTGCGGGGACCTTCCATCCGCACTCCGCCCGTGCAGAGTTCCCCATCCTCCTCAGAGGACGAACTTCTGAGGAGGATCGGGAACATGATGGATAGTAAGCTGGCCGCCTTCCGGGAGGAGCTCCTCCACGGAGGTGCGGTCAGCAACAAGAAGGCGGTGCCTCCCCGACCAAAGTCGGTTCAGGCGGGGAAGGCAAAGGTGGGGGGAGGGAAGGCTCCACCCACCGTGGCCGTTCCGGTGCCGCGGGTCGCGGCCCCCCAGGGGGGTAGTGTACCCGCGGCCCCGGTGTGCGCGTCCTCTGCGGCACCATCCCAAGGGGGGGTGTCGTGGAGCGAGGTGGTAGGGCGGAAGGCGAAGAGGGCGGCGAGGAAGGCCTCGCAGCCGCGACCTGCTACCTCGCCGCCCGCGGCCAAGGGAAAGGCCGCGAAGATGCGACCAGGGCGCCCCCCTAAAACGGCAGCAGTGACGCTGACCGTTCCTCAGGGGGGCGACCTGACACTCGCGGGGGCGATGCAGCTCGCCAGGGATAATATATCCCTGGAGGAGCTTGGCATCGCTTCCGTGAGGGCGAAGAGGGCCGTGACCGGGGGTCTCCTGCTGGAGATCCCTGGTCCAGAGGGCGGCGTGAAGGCGGACCGACTCGCCCAGAGGCTCCAGGAGCAGCTGGGCGAGCGGGGTGTCCGAGTCGCCCGGCCCACGAAGCGCACAGAGATGCGCATATGTGGGCTGGATGACTCGGTCTCCGCGCAGGAGGTGTCCCGTGCCCTAGCGAGGGCGGGTGATTGCCCCGAGGGAGATGTGCGGATCGGAGAAATTCGCAGGTCTCCTTCCGGCCTGGGGTCGGTGTGGGCCCGGTGTCCCCTCTCCGCCGCCCGAAAGGTGGCGGAATCCGGGAGGGTATTGGTGGGGTGGGTTTCGGCGCGAGTGGAGATACTCGCGCCGCGGCCACTCCAGTGTCACCGCTGCCTCGAGCTGGGGCACGTGAGGCAGTGGTGCACCTCGCCGGTGGACCGCAGCGGTCAGTGTTACCGCTGCGGGGCGAATGACCACCGCGCGAGCCAGTGTTCGGCGGCCCCCCACTGCCCGCTATGTGCGGACATGGGGAGGCCAGCCGATCACAGGGTGGGGAGCAAAAAGTGCTCTCCCCCCTCCCGGAAGGGGAAGAAGAAGGGGCCCGCCCCGGTTCAGGCACCGCGGTCGCTGGCAGCGTCCACAATGCAGGTGGACGGTGCCACGGGGACGGACAGCCGGGAGGAGGCTGGGACGGCCGTTAAATAACGGCGCCCCGCCTCCTCCTCCAGGCCAATCTCAACCACTGCCGCGCGGCACAGGACATGATGTCCCAAGTCCTCGCGGAGTGGGGGGTTGGCCTGGCGGTCGCCGCCGAGCCGTACCGCGTGCCGGATCACCCACATTGGGTGGGCGACGCGGACGGTTTGGTGGCGACAGTATGGGGAGGTGGCGACGGGTCCCCGCCGTTCTCCATTCTGGAGCGCGGTCGGGGTTTCGTCGCCGTGGACTGGGGGGGAGTCGCCGTAGTGGGGTGCTACATCTCGCCCCGCAGCGGTCACGCCGCGTTCGAGCTGTACTTGGCCGAGGTCGCGGCATGCGTGCAGCGCTGCGCGGCCCGGCCGGTGCTAGTCCTGGGGGACTTTAACGCCAAGTCGGTGGCTTGGGGATCCCCTAGGACCACCGTTCGCGGCGGGATCCTGGGCGACTGGGCGGCGGGGCTCGACCTTCGGTTACTGAACCGGGGGTCGGAGCACACGTGCGTGCGGCGATATGGGGGGTCTATCGTGGATGTTGGATTCGCGACCCCCAACGCCGTGCGCATGGTGTCGGGTTGGCAGGTGGCCCCGAAGGCAGAGACACTCTCCGATCACCGGTATATCCGGATGGAGGTCTCTGCCGCCGGGGCTGCGTCCCGGCACCGCCGCCCGGATGGCATCCCACCGCGCCGCTGGGCGCTTCGGCGCCTGGACAAGGACGCCCTGATGGCAGCTGCCCTCGCTGCAACTTGGCCGCAGGTGGCGGCCGAGTTGCCAAGCATGGAGGAGGAGGCTGCCCGGCTCGGGGTACTAGTCGCAACCATTTGCGACGCGTCGATGCCCCGGGTCGGGCGAGCTTCTCCTCGCCGGGCGGTGTACTGGTGGTCGGCCGCGATCGCGGAATTGCGGGTCGCGAGTGTCCGCGCCCGACGCCAGTACGCCCGCGCGCGCCGTCGTCTACGACCGGACGATGGCGTGGCGCGAGCGAGGGCAGATGACCTGTATGAGGCATACCGGATGGCGCGGGTTGCTCTGCAGGTCGCCATCAAACGGGCCAAGGCCCAGGCATGGAAGGATCTCCTCCAGACAATCGATGACGATCCTTGGGGGCGCCCGTACAGGGTGGTGCTGAAGAAGCTCCGCCCGTGGGCGCCCCCCGTCACCGAGGGTCTTGACCCCCGGCTGCTGGAGGACGTGGTCAATACTCTTTTCCCAATTCGGGTGAGGGGACCACGTCCTCCGGCGGAGGCGGCAGTCCCAAGGGAGTGGGCGGCCGAACTGGGGGTCACTCAGGGGGAGCTGGCCGCGGCCATCAGACGGCTCGGGGCGCGTAACACGGCCCCGGGTCCGGATGGTGTGCCCGGCCGGGTTTGGGTCTTGACCCAGGGCGTCCTTGGGGCTGACCTCAGGCGGTTGTTCGACCGATGCCTGAGGGACGGGCGATTCCCCCCCAGTTGGAAGGTGGCGAGGATGGTCCTCCTCCGGAAGGAGGGTCGGCCCGCGGAGTCTCCCTCCGCATACCGGCCCATCTGTCTCCTCGACGAGGTGGGCAAGCTCTTCGAGCGGGTGATTGCTGCCCGCCTCGTCGAGCACCTGGCGCGGGGTGCCCCCGGCCTGGCCGACTGCCAGTACGGTTTCCGGGAGGGTCGATCGACCATCGACGCGATAGGTCGTGTCAGGGCCCTCTCGGAGTCGGCCGTCTCCCGGGGAGGGGTGGCTTTGGCAATATCCTTGGATATTGCCAACGCCTTTAACACCCTGCCCTGGGAGGAGATAAGGAGGGGGCTCGAATATCATCGGGTCCCCCCTTGTCTCGGGGCGGTCATCGGGGATTATCTCCGCGGCAGGTGGATCGAGTATCCGAGCCGGGATGGGCATATGCGGAGGGAGGTGTACTGCGGTGTTCCGCAGGGGTCGGTCCTCGGGCCACTCCTGTGGAACATCGCGTACGACGCAGTGTTGCGGGCCGACCTCCCCGACGGCGTCAGCGCCGTGTGTTATGCAGATGACACACTGGTGCTGGCCGTCGGGGCGCACTGGGGGAGGGCCAAGCGTCTCGCGGAGGAGGGGGCGCAACGCGTCGTCGACCGGATCAGAGGGATGGGGATGACGGTGGCGGTCCATAAGACCGAGGTGATAGCGTTCCATTCACCTCGGCAGGATCCGCCACCCCCTCTGATCCGCGTGGGTGAGGCTAATATCGAGGTGAAGCCCCAGATGAGGTATCTGGGGCTGATCCTCGATAGCCACTGGCGCTTCGAGGAGCATTTCCGCTGCCTGGTCCCCCGGCTGGAGAGGATGGTCGGGGCTTTGGGCCGGATTCTGCCCAACCTGGGGGGCCCGGCGGGCCGAGTTCGCCGCCTCTATGTGGCAATGGTTCAGTCGGTGGTCCTATACGGGGCCCCCGTCTGGGCGGACGACCTGGCGGCCTCCCGGCGCGGCATGACTATGCTGCGTCGGGTGCAGAGGCGGATGGCTCTAAGGGTCGTCCGCGGGTACCGGACCGTGTCACATGAGGCGGCGACGGTTCTTGCGGGGATGCCGCCCATGGATCTCCTCGCGCGGTCGCACGCGATGATGTATCGTCACCGCGTCGACCGTCGCGCGGGGGTGGGGGCGGTCCCGGGTGTGCAGGAACCTGCTTGGGGCGAGTTGAAGCGCCAGGCCCGGCAGTCCGTGGTGCACGCGTGGCAAGAGCGGTTGGCTCTGCCTACCGCGGGGCACCGGACAGTCGGGGCTGTTCGGCCACTCCTATGTGAGTGGCTGGACAGAGGCCATGGAAGCCTCACTTACAGGATGGCACAGGTGTTCTCGGGGCATGGCAGCTTCGGGAGATACCTGTGCCGGATAGGGAAGGAGCCGACGGCGCGTTGCTGCCATTGTGACGCTGAGCAGGACACGGCGGAACATACCCTCGAGGTATGCGCTGCATGGGAGGGTGAACGCCGTGTCCTGATCGGCGTCATCGGGCGGGATGTCTCGCTGCCGGGCATGGTGCGCGCCATGCTCGGCAGCGAGGAGAAGTGGAGGGCCGTGGCCTCCTTCTGCGAAATCGTAATGTTGCAGAAGGAGACCGCGGGAAGGGAGCGCGAGCGTCAGCGGCGTGCTGAGGCTCGCGCTCGTTTGGTGGCGAGAGAGCGTCGCCTGGGCGTCAGGCGACGCGGGCGGCCCCCTCGGCGTGGCGCATGACCCAGGCTGGGAGGG
>NW_025106930.1:0-11532 GCF_013123115.1 Colletes gigas
CCCGATGACCGCCCCGTGGCAAGGGGGGACCCAATGATATTCGAGCCCCCTCCTTATCTCCTCCCAGTGCAGGGTGTTAAAAGCGTTGGCAATATCCAAGGATATTGCCAAAGCCACCCCTCCCCGGGAGACGGCCGACCCCGAGGGGCCCTGACCCGACCTATCGCGTCGACGGTCGATCGACCCTCCCGAAAGCCATACTGGCAGTCGGCCAGGCCGGGGGTGCCCCCGCGACAGGTGCTCGACGAGGCGGGCAGCAATCACGCGCTCGAAGAGCTTGCCCACCTCGCCGAGGAGACAGATGGGCCGGTATGCGGAGGGAGACTCCGCGGGCCGACCCTCCTTCCGGAGGAGGACCATCCTCGCCACCTTCCAACTGGGGGGAATCGCCCGTCCCTCAGGCATCGGTCGAACAACCGCCTGAGGTCGGCCCCAAGGACGCCCTGGGTCAAGACCCAAACCCGGCCGGGCACACCATCCGGACCCGGGGCCGTGTTACGCGCCCCGAGCCGTCTGATGGCCGCGGCCAGCTCCCCCTGAGTGACCCCCAGTTCGGCCGCCCACTCCCTAGGGACTGCCGCCTCCACCGGAGGACGTGGTCCCCTCACCCGAATTGGGAAAAGAGTATTGACCACGTCCTCCAGCAGCCGGGGGTCAAGACCCTCGGTGACGGGGGGCGCCCACGCGCGGAGCTTCTTCAGCACCACCCTGTACGGGCGCCCCCAAGGATCGTCATCGAGGGTCTGGAGGAGATCCTTCCATGCCCGGGTCTTGGCCCGTTTGATGGCGACCTGCAGAGCAACCCGCGCCATCCGGTATGCCTCATACAGGTCATCTGCCCTCGCTCGCGCCACGCCATCGTCCGGTCGTAGACGACGGCGCGCGCGGGCGTACTGGCGTCGGGCGCGGACACTCGCGACCCGCAATTTCGCGATCGCGGCCGACCACCAGTACACCGCCCGGCGAGGAGAAGCTCGCCCGACCCGGGGCATCGACGCGTCGCAAATGTTTGCGACTAGTACCCCGAGCCGGGCAGCCTCCTCCTCCATGCTCGGCAACTCGGCCGCCACCAGCGGCCAAGTTGCAGCGAGGGCAGGTGCCATCAGGGCGTCCTTGTCCAGGCGCCGAAGCGCCCAGCGGCGCGGTGGGCTGCCATCCGGGCGGTGGTGCCGGGATGCAGCCCCGGCGGCAGAGACCTCCATGAGGATATATCGGTGATCGGAGAGTGTCTCTGCCTCCGGGACCACCTGCCAACCCGACACCATGCGCACGGCATTGGGGGTCGCGAGTCCAACATCCATGATAGACCCCCCATATCGCCGCACGCACGTGTGCTCCGACCCCCGGTTCAGTAACCGAAGGTCGAGCAGGTCCTTTGGCCTCCTAACCCGCGGCCGCGCCACAGCAGCAGATGGAACGGCTGGGCGTGCGAGGGAGCGAATCATCTCCTCTCGCAGCGCCCGGAACCGCCCCTCCAACGCCGACTCTATGCTCCTCACAAGGGCCTCCACACCACCCGAGGCGGGAGGCAGACGTGACAAAGGAGGACGAGCTCCAACCCCCACTTCCACACCCGCCAGCACTTCGCTCCTTCCCGCACCACTTGCCGTGGGCACGGAGACCTCCTGTCCTGGATCCGCGCTGGGGGCGGCCTCCGCCGTGAGGTCGGTGGAAACGAGAGGGGCCATTGTTTCGGGCGTTCCCACGGGTTCGGGGAGACTCTTCGTTCCCCGACCCCTGAAAGCTGCCAGCTCTCGTCGGGCCTCCTGCAGCTCCGCTTCGAGCTGCTGCTCCTGTGCCCTCCGGGTGGATGCAGCCATTATCCGCTTCTGCAACTCAGTTGCAGCCACCCGGATAAATTCCGCCGAGAACTTAAGGTCCCTTATTGCGGTGCCCTTGAGATTTGTCGACCTTTCGGCCACCTCGACGACCTTCTCCGTTTCGTCGAGGATCTCCACGTAGAGCGCCTCCTCCTCCTTCTTCCCCAGCTCGGTGCGGAGCTTCTCCCCCAAAACATCCCTCCTCGTTTTTTTACGCCTTCCTACAACCCCACGCCACTCCTCCGAGGAAGACGCCGAGTTGACACTCCCCGGCTCTTCCGGGTCCGCCTGACGCTTCCTCCTTGAAGCCGCCCCACGAACCCTTGCACTGCTCTCCTCACGCTGCGAGGCAGCAGCGGCCGCGAGACGCGATCCCGCGCTGCCTCCCTCCGTTCCCATGGTTGTTTCATTTTTTAAAGATGCCATCACTACAGTGATTAATTTCCTCCGTTACGCCCATCATGGGACCCCCACCGCAGTGGCGGTACTATCCCCGGGTAAAGAATTACCTAGTTAAGGATGCCGAAGCTGAGAAGCAGCTTGTCGGGTGGTCAACCCTATCGACACCAAATTGACTCTACCGAAAAATGTTACGGGATAGGCCCGCGCCATAATTGATGCTAAAGGTTTTTCGTCACCCCTATCGAATGAGCGACGCCGGATCCGAGCCGACGCCAAACTCAAACCTCAGGCTAGACGGTGCGCCGATTTATCCTACGACGCTCCGGGTATGAGGAAATATTGACCGGATAATCCTCCAAACTCGCGCCCGGTGAGTTCGCTTTAACCCCGTCATAGGCTCCAGTCAGTTGGTGAGTGAGCGGTTCTTCCACGTTTAACGTGCGGTTTCACGGGATCACCGAAGTTTACCCATATTACTCCCGCAGAGGTCAGGTACTAACATCACCCACCAACCCCGGAGGGGGGCTACTACTCCCCCCTTGGTTAGTCTGACGGGAATATCCACGAGTCACCGACCACAGCCCATTCACACACACAACCCATTCATCCCGTGTTTGGTCCGCGGGAGCTAGCGCTCCGACCACCAAGATGCCATGCGAGGATGCGGCCACCAGCCCTCTCAGGTTGACGACCCCACCCCAGCATCCCATCCCAGCAGCTTCCCCTATCCGCCACCTGGGGACGCGCCACGTAGGGGTTCACCTCCCCTGCCGCTTGGATAACCAAACGGGTGCGTGGAGACCTAACCCAGACCTAACCCAGTCCTAACCCAGTCCCTAACCCAGACCTAACCCAGACCTATTGATAAATTGCAGTTTCTCAATAAGCTAAAGTAGTACTTGTTATTCGAATCTTTATGCAGTGATACTTGTTCTAACAAGTTGTTTATTTTATTTCTGCGCCCTAAATTCATAATATTATAACATAATTTTAAAAATTAATTTTATACAAATTTCTTTACACATTAGTTAGTCTTTTACAATGCAGTCATTTTGACTGCTTTTGGCCAATATAGGTATATACTAAGTTTCAGTCTTTCTAGTGTTAAATTGTACGAATTTTGTAAAAATAAAGAAGCTTTATTAAAATTTTTGCAAGATAAAAAGTTGATTGCCAAAAATCTTAATTGTCCACAGTGTGGAAACATAATGAAATTAGACAATGAAAATTGACGTTGTAGAAAAACAATTGCAGCATCTCTTGGTGCTTGCAAACGAAAGCGAACTTGTGATGTAAAAATATGTGTAAAACGTGGAACGTGGTTTTCAAAAACAAAGCTTTCTTATGAAATGGTATTAAAATTAACTTACATGTTAGTCCATAATTTTGATCAATATCAGATTGTACGAGAATTACAATTGAATAAAAATACTGTTTCTCAATGGAATTATTTTGTAAAACAAGTTATGACTGATTGGCTACAACATTCATGTGAAGTACTTGGCGGACCAGGCAAAATAGTAGAAATAGACGAATCTAAGTTCGGACGAAGAAAATATCATAGAGGTCATCGTGTAGAGGGGACAATGGGTTTTTGGAGGAATAGAAAGAGGAAGTGGAAAAAATATTCCTGGTGCCTGTTGAAAGTAGGGACACAGAGTCCCTGCTTTCAATAATTAAACAATGGGTGTTACCTGGCACAACAAATATTTCAGATTGTTGGAAAGCCTATAACATCTTAGAGAAAGAAGGGTACAAACATCTTACCGTAAATCACAGCTTACATTTCAAAGACCCAGAAACAGGCGCTCATACAAATACGATAGAAACTACGTGGAGGCATAGTAAACACTTTTTGCCCTGAATATTGTCGGTTAGTATTTGTAATTTTGCACGTTTTTTAATATTTTCTGTAACATATAATACCATAAAATTTTCTATTTTTAGCAAAAAAGATAATTTCATTGGGTATTTAAGCCAGTATGTATTTTACAAATTTTCCAAGCAAGGAAAGGATGTATTTAACCAGCTATTAAAAGAAATTGCAGAAATTTCATTTGATTCTACAGAAAACCAAAATATACCAGACCTAGATGATAATGAAATTTAATAATAAAAAAAAGTTAATCCAACGCACTGCATACAATAGTAATTTATTATATTCTCTACCCGTAAACACTGTTTGGGGGGGGGGCAACATTTTTTGCTCTTGCTGCATACACTGTCTACCTACAAGTACTGTCTGAGTTGGTCTGGGTTATATTGGGGTGAATTGTTGCGGCACATACTGTCTACCTGACCGACTCATGCAAAGTCTATCCGTAACAAAATGATTTTTATGCATACGCATTCTACAAATTTCCGTTCGGCAATGTAGCATTATCAAATTAGATCCATCATTTATATTTGTAACATGAACATAGCAACGATAGTCACTTGTTTCTATCTGTGAACCTGTCAAAAAATGTACCTAACCTTACTTTTTTACTGTAACTTTACGACAAGTTTATAAAAAAATAACGAATTTCCGCAGATAATGAAATGCATATTAATAATGTATTGAATTAGACGAATCGAATGACGTATAACTCACCCCGATCGGTGAACGGGCCGTTTGCTAGGAATGTTCCCAGGGATCTAACTAAGACCAACAACGATCCAAAAATGGCATCTGAAGAAAACCAGGCAACTACGGCAAACCCACGTACTTATGCATCAGCAATTATGAACAATGTCTTTCCAAAAAAGGAACAAGCCGTTGTAATTGATTCGATTGAAGGAATTCCTATCAAAGAGTACGCTGTAACGATTAGCAAATTAATAGGATCAAACTCTGTTCGATTTATATCCAAAATCTCTAATAACAGAGTGCGTATGTATCTCGACTCCAAGAAAACGGTAATTGACCTTACAACTAAACACCAGAGTATTGAGATTAACAACACCAAGATAGATATAAGACCATTAATTTTGCCCTCGCAAAGAATCATCTTATCAAATGTGTCTCCTACTATACCACATGAAAATATAGAGAATACATTAAAGAAATACAATATAAGAACTACATCCAAAATGTCCTTTCTCAGAGCGGGCTTACAAGACCCAGGTTTCTCTCGTATACTGAGTTTCAGACGCCAAATCTATATTAACCCACAAGACGTTCCGCATCTGCCAGAATCATTTATTATTCCTCATGACGAAACTCAATATAGAATTTAAAATGAAACTAAAAATGAAATGGGAAGAGGAATGGATATGTAAAGCTCCTTCTCATATTAAAAGATTTACTGTGAGTTTTTTTGATAACTCTACCGAAGAAAGGAAATTAATGACACCAAGAAGGGAACAAGTGATATTTACGCGCATAAGGATTGGACATTCTAGAATGACTCGCTCTTACTTATTGTCACGAGACCCTGCACCTATATGTGATAAGTGCTCTGAGAGAATGACGATTGAACACCTCGTGATAAACTGCTCCAAATACAACAGGACTCGTATACAACATAGTTTGGAACCTGAGCTCGAAGACAACCTCGTCGGTCATAAAATGCGGTGCGTACTCTCATTTCTTAGAGAAACTGGACTTTTTAATAAGTTATTATAAGTATTATTAATTGTGCCGATGTCGTTAATCGCGATTACATATAATTTACCTCATTCCTTCATTTACAATTCATACAGTCTTTTTTACACTCTTTTTTTTAGTAACTTATCTTTTTCAATCATATTTTCTATGCAATTCAGTCCAGTTTATTATTGTTTTGAATGGGGAAAAAAATTTATTTAGTTATGAAAGAATGTTTGCCTCTGCTAGTTTCTTAATTATATTATGTCCTTTTGTAAACTTCCAATTTTGTTCTCTCAAGCTTTTGACAATTATTTTAAACCTACGTTTCCCAATTTTTTTTTATCCCTTATAGTCCACCACGTTCTGAAACAATAGAAATAAAAAGATTAATTCGATACAATTTTCTAATTATTTTTTAAATCTGTAAAATTACTCTACGTTGGGAAACACTGTTCTATACTTTGATATCGAAACGTTAATATACTTTTGCTTCCGAGGCTGTGTTTTCAAACATTCTTCTTAATAATTATATTAGTTTCTTTTTATCGTTATCCTTATGTTCAGGAATCAAAAAGGTTGACCCCGTGTACCCCGGGCACTAATTCGAAATGGCCCGTCCCTGGTCAGACGCGGCCCACGCCCGGCTAGGTACGGGCCTGAATTATTTCACCATGCGTGATTAATACGCACGCGCGCTTGCGCGCGCCGCGGTACGCGACGTCACAACGTCGATCCAATCATCGATTGGATCGATGTCAAACCCCGCTTTTTTTGAGACTCGGCGATCATATAAATACCGGCGTACGACCGGTAAAACGCTCTCGCTGTTCGCTTATCATTGAAATTGACTAAAAAGATATACATTGTGATCCGTTTCGCCAGTCTTAATCGTCGCCGAGTCTTTTCCAGGGCCACGTGTAAAAACTTAAGGGTTCGTCACTAGATTTCGCTATTCTGACTATCGCCGATTCTTTCCCGTGACAAGTGAAAATTAAATAATTCGTGTACTCTACTTCGCCACTTCACTGTGTCACCCGTTCCACAACGTAGTCGGTTACAAGGCGAAACCATCACTCCGCACCTTGAAAAAGGGTACAACTTGCGCCCCGTGGCATTCCTGGTCCAACATCCAATAACGCCACGAAACACCTTAGTATTCTTCTAGTTTGCTATTAGTTACAATTTTATACCAAATGCACCCAATAAAGTGTTGCGATGTTTTCTCAGAATCCAAAAAAGATATCGACTTGTTCTTTTTTTGCATTAATTGATCTGAAGGTGTCAATTTTTTAATTCTTAACACATTTTTGGAGAAACAACTGTTGGAGGGTGGGGCTTTTCACATTTTTAAAAACAAAATGTGGTATTTATTTTGTATTACTACGATGACTCTCATCAAACTGAGTAACTTGAATATTCTGCTTATTTAAAGAGTTGTAGCGAATAATTGAAACTAATGTTTCAAATATGACATTTCAACTTTGTTTATATCTAGGTTTTTGGGAATGTGAAACGATTTCCTCGAACATTTTGTGAAAAATGGTGCCGCTGTTTACATTTTTCAATGAGGCGAACAGACTGTTTCAGTATTTGCTGGACTTCATTGCGAATGTGACTTTTAAAATACCTAACATTAGTGAAAGTGTCAATAGACATTAGATTTAGGCGAATGCTGTGTCAATTATCGAGGAGCTGCTGCAGTATTCATTGAACGTTTTTGCCTAATCACACATAAAATGCATTGCGGTACGAGTTGTGTAACAAATTATGACAATGCTGTTGCGATTCTCGCAGCAATAAATGCTATTTCACATATGAGAATTCAAGGATATTAGTCAGACTCAAGGATATTAAGGGGAACAATAAATATTATCCTTTTTTAAATATCGATTAAAATGCGATAGTTAATTGAAATCCGAAATAATTCGTTACCCGGTTTGTTTTCGGTTACGCGACCGACCAGGAAGATTCTAGGTCGACGCGTCCGCTATTCGAAACATTAAAGGACAGAAAAACACGGTTCTCGAGGTTTTCTGTAAAGTCACGCGAACGATAAAGTAACGTTCGAGTTCGAACAAGCCAAGTTCAACGCCCAGGCATAGAGAAGGTACGACAATTAGAAATTAAACAAAGACGGACGAGAGACGCCACGGCAGCGCCACGCGACGAAGGATTCCCCCTCTCACGCGCACACTTTTGGCAACTCGTGCTCGTCCGTCACTTGCTATCGAGCCACTGAACGGAGCATATCGATAAGCGAGCACGCTATCGAGAAGTTTTAAAAAATCTCCGAATCGGTCGAGTTATTCGACCCTTCGTTGAGAAGCTTCTCCAAAAAATTAGCCTGCTTTGTCGCGAGTTCCTAGATCAACGATCTAGCTCAGTGCGACACAACATAATCATAAAATTAAAGCGTCGAGTTATTCGAGCTTCCAAGGGCTAGACGGCTCCACAGTCCAGGGCTTACTGAAAATCCCCTGGGTGGACCCACCGTCTCCCCACGGATCGAGTCATAAACTCGATCCTTCCTGGTTTTTCGAACGGTTACGAACCCACAGACCAAGGGTAGAAATAAAATACCCTTGAGTGGATTCGCCGTCTTCTAGCCGAAGCGCGGGACATCTAGGATCTCCCAGCTTACGGCAAAATTATCAGATCACGTCCCAAAATCGCTCGCCTGGTACGGCCGCAGTGCGTAGGACGTCGATTCTAAAAAGAACGTGGTATCCGGAGCAACTGTAAGTCGCCCAAGGGCGCCGTTGGCAAACCGGTACCGCACCGTGCCCGTACGCACATAACCAGACGGTGAAGGGCCGAGGATAAGGGCGACGGTTGGAATCTTACAACCTCCCTCTGATCGCCCCTCCTACGACAACCAAGGGTTGCAGGCTTGAAAGATAGCGGAATTAGAATCTTGAATAAAGAAACAATAAGCGAGCGATTCCCGATTTAAAGGGAACGCTCTCACACATACAGTCCACTAATATAGCCGCGTATCGCGGCGACTGAGATTCCCGCTCCTGGGTGCGACAAGCACAAACCAGGCGCGAGCGCGAAAGAGAAAGACATCCGACGTGAGTCACGTTGTCAGGTATTTAACGCCTATTCTTGTCTCTTTCTGTTACAGATCATCGAAGCTAGACAGCCGGGAATACGTCTAGACCGGCAGACTCGTTTTTACGTACAAATTCCAAAAGTATCAAAATAAAAGGCTTAGTCGAGATATTCGACTAAGCGAAAATTAAATTGAAAATTTGTATTCTTTTCCCGACGTTCCTTCCCTCACGATCCGGACCACCGTTAGGCGAGGTTTTTTCAAACCTACTCCCCCTAACAATCCTAATCATCTGGAAATGATTATCAGTATCCAATCTTTAATCGACTTTATACATATATTTCATATCTGATCTTTTTTTATTATTTAGTAATTCTTTTTGGGTTTATTATTATTATTTATGGGTTTATCGACTATATAATTCATATACAATGAATTTTATATATACATAGATTAATAAATGTTTATATTGAATATAAATATATACTAATACTAATACTTTCCATTTTAAAACATGTGGAAGGTCTAGGTTAGGTCTGGGTTAGGTTCCCTCAGGGGCTGTGTCCGGCAATCGTCGGCCGCAGTACGGGGCGTAGCGACCCCGAGGTACCTGATGCTTATCACACCGTAAGACTCCTGTAGGTCGTCGCAACGACCCATTCACAGTTCTTTCTTCGGTTTTGTGAATGGTACGTGACGGCAGGAGGAACGGGGGCCTTGGCTTAACCGCCCGGGCCGCGAGTATGGCGACTCTATAAAATCGCCCTCTAATCCTAAGCTATGGTGCGCGGCGATGGGATGCATGGTTGGGGAGAGAGGCCCAATCCCAAGCGACCACCTCCGGGGGCACCTGCCGAACCCCCGGAGTACAAGGCTTCCCCAGGTAAGGCGGCTCTGCCTGGGGTGACCTCCATTCCGACCACGCTCGTGGGAACAACTATGGAGAATCATCAAATAATTACAAACTGGACTGGCAATTTTGACAACGGACTGGCACTCGTATCGGCAAACGACAAAGGATCGGATGAACCACTCCCTGGTGGGGTTAAACCCACGGTCAGGCGTGTAGAGGAGGTTAATCCCCAGCTGGGTATCCACCTTGGAGGTGATTTGGGCCTCTTAAGGGTCAATTCCGGCCCAGTAGTCAGCCTCGAGCGGCTGAATGCCACTGAGTGGCGCAAGGTAGGGAGGGAGTCACCTCCCCACAAGAGGCATAGTGCCGAGGGTCCCCAGCTCTTGGTGGGGGACGCAGCCCAGAGGGAAGAGCAGGAGACGGCGTTCGTCAGGGAGGCAATCCCCCAAGCCACCGTCGACGACACGTCGCAGGATGGCGACGAATGGGCGCCTAATGCTCTGACCGCCGATGAAGCCGTGAGTACCGACTCCAGCGAGGAGGATTGTGGGCCCGGTAAGAGGAAGAGGAAGGGCCCCGGGGTTGGCAGACCCAGGGGAATTTTCGTGGACCCCAGGAAGTTGGGTCCGGGGATGAAGAACCTGCCGAAGCAGGCAGACCTCCGCAATATAGCGGAGGTCATGAAGTTGGACGAGCTCCTGGGTCGGCTCAAGGAGCAATTGGAGTCCGTCGTCAGGGTGGCAGACACCGCAAGCCACCTTAAGACGACGGACATCCGCGGGCTCCGTTTGGCTGCCCGGGTGGCTATGGTCAGCGCCGAGGAGTTGCACGGCAGAGCTGACCGCGCCGAAAACCCGAATAGACCGGCCCGGGAGGTTGTCATTCGCCAAGGCGAATGGGAGAGAAGGGCCAAGGCCCTGGAGAAGAGGCTGGAGGTTGCCGATACAAACGGCCACCACCCTGTCCGAGACCGTCAGGGTGAAGGACAGGGAGCTGGAGCACCTCAGGCGGGAAGTGGGCCGCCTGAGGTACAAGGTGGAGCAGCGGAGACTGCAAAGAGTGGGTGGGGAGGACGTGGCCGGCGAGACGCCACCGGACCACGAATTGCCCCCTGCCCCTCGGCCGCGGCGGAAGGATCTCCTTCCGTCCACTTTTGCCGAGGGGGACGCTGGTATGGAGGTCGAGGCGGCGGTCCCCGGACCGTCGTCTGCAGTCGACCCGTCCCGACTCGAGGAGGAGTGCCCCGAGTCCGGAAGCCCTTTGTGGTCATGATGACCGAAGTCGTGAAAAGGGTTTCCGAGATGGCGGGGCACATCACTTCGCAAGTCTGCTAGGCTTGCGAAGGACGCCGCGCGGAATCCCACCCCTGCCACCACCAACGATGGGCACGGTACCTAGGCAGAGGTGGTGCGGCGGGGGAAGAAGGGCGGGGGTAAAGGTGCGTCACCGGCCGCATCCACATCCAAGGGCGGAAAATCTTCCGCGTGAGTCGGCCAGTCGCCAATACTGCGGCTGGCAGTAAAAAGAAGGGCGGTGCCCAGCCTGCGGCGGTCAAGTTACCGAGGCTGCCGAAAACTGCAGCAGTCTCGGTGACCGCCGCGACTGGGACGGGAAGGAGATTTGGGCCCCCTCCTCAATAGGGTGATGCCCGAGATCTGTAAGATCTCGGGATCACCGGGATGCGGCCCACAAGGGCGGTCACCGGGGCGCTCTTTTGGCGATCCCCGGTGAAAAGGGGAGGGAGAAGGCGACCAGCCCTGAGGGCGCGTCTGGAGGGGGCCCTTCAGGTGGAGGGGGTTCGGGTGGCTTGCCCCCAAAAACAGGCCGAGTT
>NW_025106931.1:0-11203 GCF_013123115.1 Colletes gigas
GTAATTTCAGGCATGATGCCACTGGATCTAAGTATAATAAAGCAAGGAGTAATAAATAAAATTCGTCGAAATCAGAGGACAGTATGGAAGGATTATATCTTTCAGGAAAGGCAAAGTGTGCAGGACATTAACATTGAGGAAGAGACTAGGAAAATTTCTGAAGAAGTTACAAAGGAATGGCAAAGCAGATGGGATGCAGAAACCCGGGGAAGAATGACATATGAGTTCATTAAAGATGTTAAGTTTGCGGAAGAGAATCCATGGTTTTGTCCCGGAAGGTATTGTGCGTACGTAATAACTGGATATGGGCCAATAAACAGTTCGTTGTTTAAAAGAGGAGCATCAAATACGACGATGTGTCCGGCGTGTTTGCATGAGGAGGAAACTTTGGATCATATGCTATTCTCGTGCCCGGAGTATGAGGAAATGAGATATACAGGGTTGGCAGATGGTAGACAAAATAAGGCATTGTTGATAAATTCAGAAGAAACATTTAGAAAGCTTACAATTTATGCGAAGGCAATGTTTGAAAAAAGATACAACATACCAAATTAAAGTTGAAGGAAAGTAGAGTGTTACAGGTCCACCTCCACGTGGTTAGGGACGGGCAACGTCAGGAGTCAGGACTGACGGCAAAGTGACCTGAAACAGACAAGAGAGAATAAGTGTACAAATCAAGAGAAATAGATAAATTATTCCTAAAGCACCGACCTGATTCTACCTGTTTTGTTAAATACAGAAGCTGAAAAGAAGAGTAACATTAAATACTTACCTGGTCTTACCTAAAATAAGAAAAAGCTGAAAAGAAGAGTAACATAAGAAGGAAACGAAAAATAAAGGAAGAATGAGGAGAAGGAAGGAAGACGGAGTATAGGAAGAACGAGATTAAAGGAGATATTCAGCAAGGAAAGAACAGTGGTAAGATTAGAAAAGATGAAGAATAGAAGAAAAGAATAATAAAGATTAAGAAAAATGAGGCTATGAGCGAAAGCTCGATTGCCGTAATCAGGTTTAGGAATAAATGATGTCCCTATCTTTAGCTACCTTGTCGTGGTGGGGGAGCTTGAGTTCCCTTGTGATCTCTGGAGCTATACCGGCGGGGGTCTTTGACCCCTGGCAGGTTCTACCATGCCGGGAAGGTTCAGGGTGAAGGGACAGACGAAAGTAGCCAAACCTCAGGGGCTGTAGCCATTCAGCTACAGTACGGGTAGCGAACCCGAGGTGCCTGATGCAATCATTCCGTAACCCCCTGTTGGTCGTCGCAACGACCCATTCACAATTCCTCTTTTGGTTTTGTGAATGGTACGCGACGGCAGGTCGGGCCGGGGGCCTTGGCTTAACCGCCTGGGCCGCGAGGATGGTAACTCTATAACTTACCCTCGAATCCTAAGCTATGGTGCGCGGCGATGGGATGCATGGTTGGGGGAGTGAGCCCAATCCCTAGCGACCAACTCCGAGGTACCTGCCGACCCCTCGGTAGTACTAGGCTTCCCCAGGTACGGCGGCTCTGCCTGGGGTAACATCTTTTCCGACCTTCTCGTGGGAACAAATATGGATGTCTCAATTAATAAAACAAAAAAAGCGCAGAGAGGAGTAGAAGAGGAGGTAGAAGAAATGGAGACGGCACCTTCTAGTCGTGGTCATAGCCGATCAAGCTCGATCTCGTCAGTAACTGACGAGGCGAAAGCATTCTGCCCGAGGACTCCAACAAAGAGGAGGAAGTTGGCAATGAAGGAGCTACAAGTTAGCTTAGAAAGAAGCCCCAAGAGCCTAAGAAAGGATGTAGTTCAACAGCGACAGTTGGAGAACTGTACGTTGGAAGAAGTTCGTAAAGAGAGGGTAAGCTTGGAAGCCTACTTATTTAACGATGCAAACAAAGTTAATAAATATGCAATTAAATTTATTCTTGAGAAGTGGGCAAATTTAGAGGGAAAATTGCAGGAGCAAATTTTAGAAAATGAGAAGCTTAAACTTACCCAACAGCATGCTCCTAAAGTACCGTCGTATGCGCAGATGGCGAGCAGTCCCCGATCGCAACTGCAGGGTCTGGTACCTGAAAAAGAAAAAAAGATTATTAATAAAGAAACTTATGAAGTTGTGATTATTAAACCTGAAAAAGAAGAGGATAGTAGGAGTAATGAAGAATTGAAAACGCAGTTGACGAATAAATTGAAAGATGTCCGTAAGCAGTTGAAAGTTAAGTCAGTGCGCCAAATGCGAAGGAAGGGTTTAGTAATGGAGATCAAGGATAAAAAGGATGTGGAGTTAATAAAAAGCACTAAATTGGAAGAAATCGGATTGAAGCTGGAAAAACCTAAAAAGATCTTGCCCTCGATTATTATTTATGATGTTGAAAGGGAAAATAAGGTTGATGAGTTAAAGGAAGAGTTTATAACTAAGAATTTTGATTGTAGTGAAAAAGACCTGGAAGAATTACAAGAAAAAGTTTCTTTTCGGTATCAGTTTAAGGCCAAGGAAAACAGGGTCAACTGGGTGGTTCAATTACCTGGAAAATTCTATAGAAATATAATGAATAAAAATAGAGTTTTCATGATATGGAGAACCTATAATATTAAAGAGTATATTAACATAACTCGATGTTTTAAATGCCACGCGTATGGCCATATTGCGAAAGTATGTAATATACAGGACCAATTATGTGAGACGTGTGGAAGTAAGGATCTGTTACGCCACGCTCACGTGTTACACGAGGTAATTGACGACACTGGGTGCTTTTACTTTGGTGTTTTACCTCACTCTTTTATTGTTACAAATACTTTACATTTCGTTAATCCTCTACACACATGGCTGTCCTCAGAAACAATCGCCCATCGCCGCTCCCGCTCTTCGCGCTCCCACTCTCGCTCGCGCGCCCTCTCATTCATACCCCGGTTCCTTCCTTACCGACTATCTGTCATCTCAGCCGCTACATCACTCCCCCTCCAGTAACGAAGTTACGATGCTAGACTCCTGTTAGGAGCTTATTCGCGGCAACATTTTAGATCCTAGTGTATTAGTACATAACCAAAAAAATTACCACTTCGGGGTCTTAACCTATTCTTACTAACCTAGAGATAATTACAAAAGAACAAAATCATTTACTACATGGGACACAATTATGACCCTTGAAAAGTAACTTTCAACGCTCGAGATTAACAATGTGCCTGTGTACCACATCATACACTCAAAAACCATGGAGGTAATTTTACCCTAGAAGCATTTTCATTTAGTAACGGAAACGAATACCAAGTTTGATCGGTACGCATATTTTTAGCTTCCGGCTTGGAACCTTATTGGTGGCTTGACTTTTCTTTTTTCGCGCCTGTTTTGTGGCTGTTCCTCTCCGCTGCTTGGGCTGGTTGGCTGTTCCCCTGGTGCCACAGGGGGGGACACTCTGGTGTTAGGATGTAAGCTGGTTTCAGTCTGTCTATTGATATCGCTATTTCCTTTCCTTTTACTAACACCAAGAAGTATTTCTCGCGTCTTTGTGCCACCAGGAATGGTCCATCATAGGCTGGTTCGAGCGCCTTTTTGACTCTGTCTATCCTTACGAAAAACGTGAGAGCAAAAATTAAGGTCTGTATGAACGAATACCTTCTGATTTGAAGCTCGTTGCGTGCTGACGGGTTTCAGCCGTTCCATGTGTTGCTGTAGCTTGTTGGCGAATGATTCAGGCTCTACTTCGATGCTCGGAGGTTCGAAAAATTCCCCAGGAAGCCGAATGTTCGTCCCCGTAGGTCATTTGTGCTGCTGAGTAATTTGTATTGTCTCCTACCGCTGCCCTTAGTCCTAGCAGCACTGTGGGTAATGTTTCTGTCCATTTAATACTATCGTGTGCTTTTTAAAGCCGTTTTTAGGGTTCTGTGGAAACGTTCGATTTTCCCGTTAGCTTGTGGGTGGTACGGTGTCGTGTGCCGGACTTTAGCTCCGCAGATGGCTGCTAGATTTCTAAATAGGCGAGACACGAACTGCCTACCCTGGTCTGTTACTATTTTATCTGGTACACCGAATCTACTTACCCAATGTTTGTAAAATTTCCTACTTACAGTTTCCGCTGTGATATCTTTCAACGGTATTACTTCCGTCCACCCTGTGAATCGATCTATGCACGTGAGACAATATATTTTACCGTTCGAAGGCGGTAACGGTCCAATGATATCTATGTGTACCATTCTGAAACGCGCGTCTGGTTTCTTGAAATTCTGCAAACCTTGATTTTGTGTGTCTATTCACTTTAACCTTTTGGCACCTTATACATGCTTTCGCCCAATCTCGAACTTGTTTTTTTATTTCTGGCCATATGAATTTTCCTGTTATTTGCTTGACGGTTGCTTTTATACCCGGGTGCGCTAAATCGTGGATCTGCTTGAACACCGTTTTTCGAAATTTTTTTGGAATGTATGGTCTGATGTTATTCTGCGATGTATCGCACCACAGAGCCTTCCCAGACGGAAGTACATGTTGCTTCATGCTCAAGGAAGGAAAGTTTTTTATTACGTCGTTCAACTCTTCGCCCGTCTCTTGCTCTTCTGCTATTCGATCGTAGTCGACTGCCGAAATTTCTTCGATTCTTGATAGCGTGTCTGCCACAATGTTTTCTTTGCCGCTTACGTGCTGCACCTCTGTTGTGAATTGAGAGATAAACTGGAGTTGTCGTTGTTGTCTCGGAGAGGCTTTTTCGTTCTTTTGCCTAAATGCAAATGTCAACGGTTTGTGGTCGGTAAATATCGTGAATTCTCTTCCCTCTAGTAAGTATTTAAATTGTTTTACCGACAGATACATGCTCAGCAACTCGCGGTCGTAGGTGCTGTATGCTCTTTGCGTCTCGTTTAATTTTTTCGAGTAGAACGCCAGTGGCTTCCAACTTTCCTGGTCATACTGCTGTAATACTGCCCCTATTGCCCAGTCTGAGGCGTCTGTGTATAACGATAGTGGACATTCACCCTTGGGGTAACTTAAGAGGGCAGCATTGGCTAGCTCTGTTTTACATTTTTCGAATTGTTTTATCGTTTCTTCCTGTCCAAGGCACCTTTCTCCGATCTCGCTTTTTTGCGCCCTGCAACAATTCGTGGAGCGGTGCTTGCGTCAGTGCGGCATCCTTTAGGTATCTCCGATAAAAATTGACCATACCTAAGAACATCCGTAAGTCACTAATAGTTTCAGGTATTTTATAATTTAGTATTGCCTGGACTTTTTGTGGCAGTGGGCGAGATCCGTTCGCCGTAATGAGATGTCCCAAAAATTCTATCTGGTCTACTCCCAATACCGACTTGGATGTATTGATTCGTAGGCCATATCTTTCTAGTCGGCCGAAAATTAGTTTTAGATGCTCTTTGTGCTCCTCTTGTGACGTTGAGGCTACTAGTATATCATCTATATAGGGAAATGCAAAATTGATACCCTGAAACACTTCGTTAATAAATCTTTGGAATGTGGACGGAGCGTTACGAAGTCCGAAACTCATGACGTTAAATTCGTATAGTCCGAATGGTGTGATGATTGCTGTCTTATGTTTGTCCTCTTCCGCGATCGGTATTTGATAGTACGCTTTGATTAGGTCAATTTTTGAAAATATGATTTTATTTTGTAAAATAGACTGAAAGTCTTCGATTCTCGGGACTGGATAGCGGTCCGGAACTGTTCGTGCGTTGAGTAGTCTATAGTCGCCACACGGTCTTACCGTGCCGTCCTTTTTGTTGACCAGATGCAGCGGGCTGGCCCATTGTGATTTCGATGGCCTTATGATGCCATTGTCTAGCAAATATTTGAATTCTTGCTTTGCTATTCCTAGTCTCTTCGGATCTAATGGCCGTGCCCTCGAGTATACCGGCTGTCCCGTTGTGACTATGTAGTGTTGGACTTGGTGTTTAGCTGCTTTCGGTGCTATCTCCGGTTTAGCGATGCCTGGGTATAAGCGGAGCAGTTCTGAAAATTTTGATAGCTCATTTACCGTGTTAATTTTATGATCGTTAGTTACCGATACTATTTCGCCTTTTGAGGCCAGTTGCGTGATGCCATCAATTAATTGTTTTTTGTGGATGTCGACTACTAATTGAAATTGATTCAGGAAGTCAGCTCCGAGTATTCCTTTGCTGACTTTTGCCATTATAAATGGCCACTGGAATGGGCGTCTCAAACCCAAATCCAGTGTCAGCAATTTTATGCCAAATGTTGGTATTTCGGTTCCGTTTGCTGCGTATAGCTTATACTCACAGGGCCCTTTTGCCTTTGCTACTGCGGGGGACAATTGATACATCCGCTCCCGTATCTACCAAGAATCGTAACCCTGCCTTCCTATCCTTCACAAATAGCCGGTACTTGCGGCGCTCTATCTTGCCGATTGCAGTAGGCTTTGCCGCCTCGTCTACTGCTGGCTCGAGTTTCCCGAAATCTTCCAGCTGCAAGGTTGTTTGCATTTCTCTGGCTGGCATCTGTTTCCAAATCTGAAATGATAGTAACAGTATTTTCCCTCGGGGTTGAACCTCTTCTGGATCTGCTTCGGCTGGCGTCACGATCCCGATTAGTATTTCGGCTTCTTGATCGTGGCCGTTGCCGACAACTTAACGCTGCGATTTGCTGTTCCAAAGCCGATATTTTTTGTAGTAACTCGTTAATAGGAGTGTTGTCGCTACCGATAGAGGCCATTTCCACGTGCGCTACTGTTTCCGCCATTTTATCCGCCATTTTCCGCCAGTCCTCTCTAACGGTTCCTCGCTGACTATTAGCTACGCTTCTTACCACTTCTGGCATTTTTTTCTAGCCATACTGTTCTCAAAACCCTGTCTGAAACGTCCTCAGCGTCCCCCAGTGATCTCATCCTGCGAAGCAACTGACTAGGTTTCATGTCGCCCAACTCCATACCAGTAATTAATCGTTTGATTCGCTTATTTTCGCTTTCCTTATACGTGTCTACGAGTCTCTGCTTTGCCAGTGTGTATTTTTCGTCGTTTCTGCTTTTAATTATGTCCCCATATGTTTCTACGAATTTAGGTTCTAGTTGCGCCACGAGGTAATTGAATTTGTGTCCTCGCTTGTTATATTACTGATACGGAATTGTGCTTCAACTTGATAAAACCATATTTCTGGTTTATCTACCCAGAATGGTGGAATTTTTATGCTCACCTTGTTCGCTTCTAGCTTTTCGGCGATCGGCTCGTTTCCTTCCGTATTCATCCTCGGTTTCGTTTGCCACGTGGTTGGCGGTTATCCTTCGTTTTTTTTTAATTGCGCAAATCGGGGTCACCACTTTGTTACGCCACGCTCACGTGTTACACGAGGTAATTGACGACACTGGGTGCTTTTACTTTGGTGTTTTACCTCACTCTTTTATTGTTACAAATACTTTACATTTCGTTAATCCTCTACACACATGGCTGTCCTCAGAAACAATCGCCATCGCCGCTCCCGCTCTTCGCGCTCCCACTCTCGCTCGCGCGCCCCCTCATTCATACCCCGGTTCCTTCCTTACCGACTATCTGTCATCTCAGCCGCTACGGATCACCTAAAAAGTGAGTGTAGTATGAAGGATACGCCGCGGTGTGTTAATTGTTCTAAATTGAGAAGAAAGGAAGTTTGTCACTCAGTTAGGAGCAAAGAGTGTCCAGAGTATTTAAGAAACTTGGAAATATACCATAATAAAGTAGAATGGGCCTAAACGTAGCTCAAATTAATGCACAGAGATCAGTGGCTGCTGCTGCCAACTTGGAACTGATATTTAAAGAAAATGAAATCGATATTTTATGTATTCAAGAACCTTATACATATAAAGGCGTAGTTAGGGGATATACATCCCCAGGCTTAAGGTTACCACAGCCGGCAGTAGAAAATCCATGGGTAGCAGCAGTCATTGATGAAACAAAAGTGGAGATTTTTCAAATCACATATGGAGAATCGGAACATATAATGAGTTTCCAGGTGAGTACCGGACGAGAGCGTTTTTGCTTTATAAATGTGTATTGTCAAATTTTGTATCCTATTCAGAGCTTTCTCAGTAAGGTAGAAAATATACTAAACAAACTAAATGGTGAAAAAATCATTATTACGATGGATGCCAATGCAAAATCTGACCTGTGGCATTCTGGTGAAGTAGATGAGCGTGGCAGAATTATGGTCGAATTCTTGCTTGCGAACAGAATGTTTGTTTTAAATAGACCAAATAATCCTTCTACATACTTCAGTGTCCACGGTGAGTCCAATATTGACGTTACTCCGGTTTCGGAAAATATGCTAAGGAAACAAGATAACTGGAGAGTACTCGCCATCTGCTCGACGAGTGACCATAACATGATAGCTTTTGATATAGGGACAGATATTGAATATCGTGCGACCTATAGCATTACTGAAGGTTTTAACATTCGTAAAGCTGATTGGGAGAAATTCAGAGACCAAATAGTCGTAAAATTTGATCGGAGAGCCTTGGACGAACTGAGGGATGAAATGCCCAATATAGCTGTAAGATCTTTTAAACGTACCTTAGAGGAAATCTGCAGCGGCGCTATTCCAAGAAGGAAAGTTGGAAATCATGCTGTGCCTTGGCGGGATGACGAATTGCGGAACCTAAGGAGAGAAACAAATAGACATAAGCAACAGTTTTTAAGAGCTCGAAGACTTGGATTAGCGGACATTATAGAAGAGTATCGCGAGAAGTATAGAAGAAGTAGGAACAAATATGTTTCTGAAATAAAAAGAAAGAAGAGAGACTCTTGGCAAAACTTTGTAACGACAGAAGGTAATAAGAATCCCTGGGGGATCATATACAAAATAGCCAGAGATAAAATTAGAAGAAGAATGACGGTATGTTCATTGACTCTTCCTAGTGGAGAGATCACAATGAATTGGAAAACGACGATGATAGCTCTGGTGAATAAATGTGTCCCAGGGGACGAAAGACAAGCTGAAACGGACATACAAGGAAACTTAAGAAGATTAAATAGAGCATATAGAAATTATAACATAGAAAGCGACATAAGTATAACTGAAATTGGAGAAGCTATCAAAAGAACAAAAAATAAGAAAGCTCCAGGCATCGATGGGTTTAAAACAGAAATCATCAAGGAAGTCTGGAGTACAAATAAAGAAATTTTTTATAGGCTCTTCAATAATTATTTAGAAAAGGCGTATTTCCAAGGGATTGGAAAGTAGCTGATTTGAAAATAATTTTAAAAAGCAAGTCAAAAGACAAAAGACTGGTGAGCTCGTATAGGCCCATAGCGTTATTACCCGTTATGGGTAAGATATACGAGAGAATAATTGTCGAACGAATAGGAAAACAATACGGAGAGAAGGGATTGGCAAATCGTAGCCAATTTGGATTTAAAAAGACAAAATGTACAGAAGATGCGATTTTAAAATTTAAGCATGCAGTTACTACTGCGCAACAGAAATTGGTGGTGGCGTTGTTTATAAACATAGAGGGTGCCTTTTGTCGTGGGGAAAATCTTCGAAAGACTCCCTCCCACCTCTTTGGGGAGAGGCGGGAGGGGTGTGTGGGATTCCCCGCGCCCATTATAACGGGCGCGGGACCTACCCACTAAAAACCCCACGGTGACCCTTCCGCACGATTTGGGAGGATACCGAGAATCGCTCGAAGCATACTTCCGGTATCCTCCCCGTGCCCGCGCTTTGCGCCCATCCGCGGGAGGACAAACGGTCCCCCCGGTAATCGCCCTGTCTCATAGCGGCAGGACGAGGCCACATCGTCCTGCCGCCATCCGTCCCGGGGCCGCGTCTAGAGGCGGCTGCGAGCCCCAACTCGCAACCGCCGCGACCCCGTTTCTACCCCTCGGAGGCCGGCAGCTAACGGCCGCACCAGGCCACCGAGGGTGCCGCTCCGTGCGCCGGACCCGGACAGGAGGCAATGCCACCCCATCCGGTCCGACCCTGCGCCGCCTGGCGGGAGGGGCTCCTATCAGGACCCCCCTCCCAGCCTGGGTCATGCGCCACGCCGAGGGGGCCGCCCGCGTCGCCTGACACCCGGGCGACGCTCTCTCGCCACCAAACGAGCGCGAGCCTCAGCGCGCCGCTGACGCTCGCGCTCCCTTCCCTAGAGGGTGCCTTCGACAATTTGTGGTGGCCAGCTGTTAAAAGTCGCTTAATTCAGGCAGAAGTCAGCAGTTCCATGCTGAAGGTTATTGATAGCTATTTTATTCTAAGGAAAGCTAAAGTCAGGTCGAATTTTGATGAAGTAACAAGAAAAATGGAGAAAGGATGCCCGCAAGGGTCGATAATTGGACCTTTAGCATGGAATTGGTGCTCTAATGGATGCTCTACTGAATGAACTGGATGAAAAAACTGATATATCGGATGTGGAAGTGGTGGCGTATGCCGATGACCTCGTCTTTATAATGAAGGGAGATTCAAGGAGGAGCATTGAAGCTATTGGAAAGAAGGTAATAGAAATGCTGAAAAATTGGTGTGACTTACATAAACTCAAGGTCTCAACGACGAAATCGGCTGCGCTACTAATGAAAGGCAGACTAAGTCGAAGTAGGATGCCAACCCTAAAAATAAGTAATATAAATTTTCGATATTTGGAAAAGATTAAGTATTTGGGGTTAGATATTGACAAAAAAATGAACTTTGTTGAACATGTGCGGAAAATGCGTGATAAATTAACTAACTTTATAATGGCTATTAAAAGGCTTGCAAGGGAGCAGTGGGGTTTAAGACCAAGTATAATGTCTGTTTTGTATAAAGCAGTTTTTCTCCCGATAAGTACGTACTGTTCTGCGGCCTGGTATGATAAAGTACAGCATACGCACGTGAGAAGACACTTACAGGCTTTTCTTTCGTGGGGAAAATCTTCGAAAGACTCCCTCCCACCTCTTTGCGGAGAGGCGGGAGGGGTGTGTGGGATTCCCCGCGCCCATTATAACGGGCGCGGGACCTACCCACTAAAAACCCCACGGTGACCCTTCCGCACGATTTGGGAGGATACCGGGAATCGCTCGAAGCATACTTCCGGTATCCTCCCCGTGCCCGCGCTTTGCGCCCACCCGCGGGGGGACAAACGGTCCCCCCCGGTAATCGCCCTGTCTCATAGCGGCAGGACGAGGCCACATCGTCCTGCCGCCATCCGTCCCGGGGCCGCGTCTAGTGGCGGCTGCGAGCCCCATCTCGCAACCGCCGCGACCCCGTTTCTACCCCTCGGAGGCCGGCAGCTCATGGCCGCACCAGGCCACCGAGGGTGCCGCTCCGTGCGCCG
>NW_025106932.1:0-11195 GCF_013123115.1 Colletes gigas
TAACAACTCTCCTGCATTGCCGTTACCGCCGTTTAATATATCTTTTGCAAATAGTAATCGCACGGTTTTCCCCTCTCCTCGTCGCCGCGATCGATATACGCTCGATCGCTAAAATACACTCGCCTCGTATTTTATAACTACCGCGCACTCTCAGTTTCTCACGCGACTTTGGAGTTACTGAAGTTCGACTTATACAAATTTATAGCGTAAAATGGTACTCGATAAAGGGGAAATTTAATAATGAGGGTTAATAATTCATAGAAAATCGCTCCCCTTCCCCGTCGCGTAATTATTGGTGTTTGCAACGAGGAAAATAGGAAACGATGGTGTCATCCGTTGGACGAGCGGAGATGTTTGAAAAAGAAAAAACTCATTTTATTTGCGGACGTGGCATCTCGAAATCAGTGGCCACGTGATATCCCATTCAAGTTAAACGTTCGCCGATAATGACGAAGGTACAGGCGAAAGATTTATAGCAGTCAACTGTATACGCGCGTCTACGTGTGTGGAAGGGAACGAGCTCGTTAGTCAGGTTTGAGTTAGGTAGTCGATATGGACGTCAGACACAATGCGTTTCGTTGCCTAATTATACAGGCTGAAGCCCTTCAGGCTCGAAGCGGCGTCGTTTCAACTTCCGAAGCGGACCTCGTAACCCCGCGCTCATTTTATGCATTATTCAAGTCGGCGATGCCGGTAGGATCGCGCGGCGCGATGCAAAAATTAAATTTGCTGGATAGTTTCCTGTCGTGCCGTACATTATTGTTATTAATGTCTCACATTAATTATGGGCGAAAAAGATGGCGCTAAACATCCACCGAAGATGTTTCGCGCAGATTGCCGGAATGGCCACTACGTTACCGTAACTAACGAAATCATTTTGCAAACATTTATTTATTTAACCCCCTTATCAAGCTTCTACGAAAGCTTGCTTTCATATGTACTGCTTATCACGAAAGTGACTTAAAGTGGATTGAAAAACATTTTTCCATCGTAAATTAAAGGTGGGTGTTTTTCAAGCGAGTTATATCACTTTCAAGTTAATAGTATATTCTAGTTATGACCTATGATAATACGAAAATTATAAGTTAAGAATCCGTTGATAAAATATTTTATATGGAGCTTTTTTTCATCTTCCACTAGTATTTTTGATTATTCGTATCAGTTTTATCTAGTTACATGGTTATAAGAAAAAATGTATCGTGTCATACGATTTATAGTAAGTTGGATCTACTACAGTATTTTTCCAGTAATTTATAATGTTCAAAATGTCTGAATTACGAGAGGTAAAGGATTGGACTGTCCCTCTGATGGTGAGCGTGGGAGGTACCCGCCACAGTGAGTAAATCTGTGGCGCCATCTCTTGTCCACTTGCATAAATGGCTGCATCTGCGAGTGCATGGGGCAAGCAAAGATGAACGAAGACAAGACGACACAAAGGTGTTCGAAAGATAAGATGAACTTTGACACTACGTTCAACAACTTTTTAAACTCTAAATTGTCCATATTCACTACCAAGGACGCGTTTAAAACATTAACGAGGTCTTTTCTCATTTATTTTGAATCTGAATCTAATAAAGTGACAGATTGACGACTAAACTAACTCTTTTGCTCATAGCTTGCTTGCTTGAATACTGGTTGAACAATTTGTTAACAGATTCTAATTTATCTAAAATTGTATTAGCTATTCGCGAATAAAATTTGCCCAACTCTGGGCCCGTGCAATAAATTTCATATTATTGCAACGTTGAAAACGCTGTGCTAAACTTCAACTACGTATTTATCAACGTGTTCCAAATAAGGCAACCACCCCTCTACGAATACGCGAACCATGAATTCCACTGGTTTTCCAGTTCGACTTATCCGCGGCTATTGTTTCGCCAATGGTCGATGCACGGGATTTGAAAGGAAACTAGAAGCTGACACGCAAAATATAACGAGATTATCGATAGGCGGTTCTCGGGATTAGCAGGATTTCGAGCGGGCATCTGAGTAGTATGGATGGTGACTAGGAGAGAGATAGGAATCGTAATTTATATCGAGCCGATGTGTTCGACGTTTCCAATCGAAACGAACGAGTCGCAAACAGTTGGAGATATGTTCGTGCTAATAAATGACGGAAACTGCTTTCCAGGTACATCCTCATAAATATAGTAAACAACCGGCTCGAATTTATAAATCGTATCGTTCGATTCGACGGAGCACACGATACGCGTATGTATATATTTGTAGTGACGCGTTGCAATCTTGGGGAATATTTCTTTCTTTTTTTTTATCCTTCTACACCAGCCTCACGGAGATGCAGCATTTCGTTACGCCACTGTTTAATTTTATGATCTACACGAATATCATTAATGATATCGTTAAAGCAACCGCGTCGTAATAAGATGTATACTTTACGACGCTGCTTTTTATCCGATGCATACATTTTATCATCTAATATATATCATAATTAGTTTAACGAGCGGCAAAAAATGAAAAAGTTTGATCTAAGACTCCTTTTTATAGGAAACGATTTCCACCTGGCTGAGCGTTGCCGAGACAGGATTCCTACATTATAACTATTTATTAGAAGCCTACACTCTTTCTACGATAGATTCGGGTACAAAGTATGAGCACACCAACTATAACGAAGTTAATAAATGTTCGTAGAAAACGATGTAATTAGAAAATTACGTTTCTTTTTGAAATATCTCTTTTTGAACAGCGATAAATAATGTGAAAAGCTCGTACCAAGAAATATACTTTTCGTTTCTTATATTCTCTATATTCTTGTGGGCGTTGCCTCCCATGCTCGCCACCAGAGAAGTTGCGCTCTCACAAGCGCTCGACCGACCTCTCGGTTGCTATATGTTCAGCCACTCCTGGGAAATATTTTAATGGGAGATTCTAGAGGCCAAAGAACCGCCTGTACTGAAGTTTTTTTTCAAAATGCGCAGGCTTTCGGGGGTATGTCTACTGGCCAAAAATTTACTATATTGTGACCCCTGCAACCGAAAATATTTTTCCAGAATGATTTGAAATTTTTTTTTCGTCGAAAAATTTAGGCACCTATCCGATTTTTTCTCGATAGCGGGTAGGATTTGGGAGTATGTGTATTCACCAAAAATGATTGTAAATGAACCCCCGCAACCTAAAATAATTTTTTCAGAATGATTTGAAATGTTTTAATTTAATTCTTTAATAACTTTTTAACGAAACCTCAGTGAACAAATTGGTATTCTTGATTTTCGTCCTATTTTGGCCTCTAGAATCTCCCATTAAAATTTTTCCCAGGGGTGACCGAACCACCCTGTATTCAATCCTCGACCGACTTCCCAATATTCCAGTCATCTAGGCAGGGCCTGCTAGGAAGCCTTGCTGATGAGTCCCCTAGCAGGCCCGGACGAAACGCGCCTCTCTCCCCTTTCCTTTTCTGACCTTCTACGATAATTTCTCCGAGATCCTACCCGCAGCAAAGCAGCACCACATTCTCCTTTCTATGAATTTATTATTAATGTAAGAATTAAAAATTTGTGTTATGCGTCTTACTAACGTGCATCGATAAAAATAAGTCGAATTTCATTGGTAATCTAAAGTCAGAAAAGATTGCTTTTCTCCCTAAAAATTTAACATCGTTTGCTACAAAAATCCTTCCTTCGTTTTCATCCTGTAGTGGACTATATCTTTGGGTTGCACAGTGTATAGCGATTTAGCGAGCGGGCAAGTGTGGAAATTAACACATCGGTTCATTAAAATAAGTCAGAACGCGTACCTACTGCTAACAACCGACGGCTGGGTGAAAACTTCATAAGCGTTTCCTTTTCCTAAGAGAGACAGAATGAATTACGAGCCTATAATTTATCCCACATTATTGCGGGCTGCTGCTATAGAAACTCTGCACACGGTAAACATATGGTAATCAGGCGATTTGACTCATCAAGGCTCGGCTTTGTAAATGGCAGGGATGTCCTCGGTAATTTATGTGATGCACAAGCATGTAAGTGCGACCGGTGATCAAGCGAGCGCTCACCTCGATATGCTATCATTAAATTCAATGCAAACGCATTACTTATCTCCGCCTATGTTCGTAGCTGCGGGATTCGGCGGATGGGAGGGGAGGGAAGAGGGAGAAAAAAGAAAATAAATGGCCGAAAAAGGAAGAAAATAAGAACGAACCGATAAAATGTGCCTTTCACGCGTTGGACAATCACCTTTCCAAGCGCGCAAAAGTATCGCGGGCAACGAAACGTTCGATACGGTTTGATTGATTGCCAGTTATAAATATTCGGCGTCGTATACTCGCGATGAAAAATACTATCTGCAGGCAACACGCATTTCACAAAACTTTCTCCAATAAATTTTCTCTTTAGATCCGTACTGTGGAAGCTAACGTAAATTGGATTCTTGAGAAATCAAGATTCCGTGCATGATTGCTCGCGAAACATAAATCCAATTTGCAACAAAAGTATAGCCTGGCACAAGCGTTTCTTTCGTTCTATGTATTAAACGGTTCATCCTCGCTAAATCAACATAATACTTATCTACAAATATGAAAATAGATCGCGCAGATTTTCCAAAATAATTATTCGAGTATTTCATGCGGATACAACACGCTCATGAAGACGATTCAGCCATGCAAATAAACATTTGTTTGCGAACGAGTGAAATTATCTAACAAGCGAGCATATTATTTTAAAAGTTAAACTTGAGCAAAGTTAGGAAGACAAAGGGGAAAAGAAGATGCCATTTTATAAAAAAGCTAATAACAAACTAAAATTCAAATTGTGATCAATATTAAGTTTAGAAAAAAATTTGTTTGATAGTGCATGTAAAGAGTAACTAACACAGTAACATTGTTTACTGAATATTGTCACACATGTATACTTAATATGTATGTATAATAATATTACTGCAGACACGGATAAATTAATGTGGGAAAGTTAATAAATCATCCACTAAAGCAAACACTAATAAAGTCATAACTATACATTTTTACAACTTACAAATAACAATTTAATTTCATACAAAATTTTTACGAATAATGCACATCAATATTACCAAAGGACTACACTTTACTATATAAATTTAAAAAATTATAGAATAATTAGTTAATATTTAACCTATGGTTCGATTTATTAAATCAGAGGGAATATTTACTGTTTCTCTTGTGTAGTATTACTGACTATAGTTTTTACCATCAACTTCCTTATCGTATATAGGAACTATTTATACATACATGTATAACAAGTACATATAATACATGTATAGTAGAAACTAGACTTAAGTTTCCAACCAACTGGACCGAACATATGATATACTAAGGAAATATGCGATATCTACATCATAAAATTAATTTTTAAGAATTCATTGTTAAAGAATTTTATAAGAATGATCTTTCAATAATACAACTAATTGTTAAGAAATCATGTACGAACTTTAACGCAACAATAAGGAGAACTATATCTAATATATAATAATATTGTTAGTATCTAATTTCAATTGAAATCTTTGCAATATTGTTTCTTGAATATTGCCAAGGATATATGCTTGCTAATTCTAGTCAAAACATGCATAAATTAATGTGAGAAAATTAATAAATTATTACAGAAAGCAAATGCTAATAATGTCATAAATATTCGAATTTCCAGAACTTGCAAATAACAAAAAGAAAGAATACTGCCAATGGACCATACTATAGTATTAAACTGTAGAACACTTACCTTTGTCTGGCATTAAACCGTGTCTGGATTCCGATACTCCTTTCGTAGTTTAATTGTCTGTTATTCTGTCACGATCCTAACACAACACTCATCTTTCCGAGACTCATTTTGTTACACTCAGTATTCTATCTGCAACATAGCAAACAGTTCTATCAAATAATCGTTCAATTTGTACCAAGAAGGGGCAAAGTAAAATAACTACCAATACTTTGGCAAAAACTTTACCTTTAGAATCATAGTAATCGCATTTTCAGCTGACGTACTGAATCCAATTGCTAAAATTCATCTTCTCCTCCTTGTAAAAGGAAAATGCAAATACGGTATCGGTGCCGGTGTCAGTTCTGGTATCGTGCACGCAACTCTGTAAAAGAACCAGAAAATATCGTTGGCAGTTTGTTATTTTCCAAAAATAACACAAACGAACGCACGGACAAACTAATTATACCTATAATATCGAATGCAACCGATTTATTCAAGGCGATTCGCTTTGATATTTATTGCGTCTTCTGCCCTTCCTAAATTTCAAACGCACCACGCTAACGTTCCTCGTTTACAATTTCCGTTAACATTCCAACCGCAAGATGGTGTCGTTAGACATTCTTAAAATTCCAAGTGCGTATTTTAATTTCGTTCTCAAAAGAAACGTAGTTTTTGATCCCTAAATTGTTCTATTGTGTTCTAAATGGAAAAGGGAAGGATGGATTCTCTCGTTCTTTTACCCAGGTTCTTTTTTTTGAGCCTTTAGTTTCTAATATTCTAGTTTATTTATTTCACGTTTCTAGGATCCTACATCATCCAAGTCCTTTTCTTTCTTTGGTGATTAACGCAAAATGAATCTTTGATAATTAATATTATTAATATAAATTAGTTAAAGTAATTTCTAAACTTGTCATACGCGTGGAAAAAAAATGAAGGAAATAAAAATTCTGTCAGAGTCAGATACTCACAGACGATATGTCCCTAGCCTTGGGGGAAAACTTTAGGATACGATCATTCAGTTGCTTTATGAATAAGATATATCAACATGATACGTGGTAAATATATGTATAAAACCACATGAAAATGACACCCATTCAATGGCACAGTACATTACACATGTACATACTGATCGAATCATTTTTGACTCGCTATAATATCATAAACGAATTGTTTATAGTAATACTTTTATAAAATGTGGAATGTTAACGTTACTAATTAGAAAATTTTGGTCTTGTCCAAAAAATTTCATCAAAATAGTTTTTTTTTATATTAATAGTTTTTAGAATATAAATTATGTTTTAAACATGTACAATTCTGCAACATATTCTCTTGTAGGACTGTGTCCAATAGCAATAAACATTTGATTCTAGAATGGGAATCGACCATTGTTAGTCTTCATAGATGGCATTGTTGACTATATAAAAAATTATGTCGTTTACGGAACAAAGAGATCGAATGTCCTGATACACAGAAGCAACCCTCCCGTTACCTAATGTATCCGATAATATTTTAAGAAATGTAATAATCATTAATACACACATACGCATAATGAATAATCGTAGTGAAGTGATAATATGTGTCTGTCATGTTGTTATTTCAACATTTGATTAATAATGAAGAATTGCAAATTAGTTGCATAGTGATTGATAGCTCTAGAATATATTATAAAAATGTAGGTGCTTTTGCATAGACTTTGTCTATCCAGTATTTTAATTCTCGAACAAATTTTTCATAATAATTTCAACCGTTTATGTTTTCTAATAAAAATTGTCCTTTTTCTTTGAAATGCAATTTTGACAACTTTACTTTCGTTAATTAATAATTATAACTTAATTAGTCCTGTTATATTAATATAGAATTGTATAAAAATTATTGACTAATTGCTATTGTTTCCTTAATGTATATTTGTAGATGTTAGTCCTATACAGATAAAACATGAATGTATGGGAGTAGAAGATGTTAACTGTGGTAATAGAATTAATACTTCTGATAATACTAAGTATCCAATATCATTAATGAAGATGTTGACTATAATATAATCATTGCCACAATTTTGGGGTCATACACAGTTATCAAATGAGATACGACCAAAGAATGAAGTTCACAATCAACAATGTTTATTCCAAATGGAAGTGGGTTTTATAATTTAAATAAATATAATTTGTATGCATTTTACTTAAAAATTTTTAATGTTGTATTAGTTATTTCTGGTACTTTATTAAACAAATTATCATAGCACAATGTTTGTAAAAAGCTAATTACATGTACAATTATTTTAGGAAAATGGTCTTTAGCATACATGAAAGGTTGTATACAAAAATGGTATGTTATTCCAAGTTAATCAAGAGGGAGGTACGGATCACAACCAACTAAATCAACAATGTCATATAACACTACCCAAAAAACCGAACAGTCACAACTTTCTCAAGACATACAGCAATCAAAACTTGTAAATCAATACTGACAGCTTCAGAGCCAGCATCTTCAATAAAGTCAAACCGTCCTGGAAGACCACCTAAAAGTTCTTCCAAAACAAATGTAGGAAAAAAATTTAAATGCCAATGTGAGATATGCTTCAAAGAGTTTGGACATAAAAGTAATTTATTTATACATATGAGGACTCATAATGGAGAACGGCCTTACAAATGTAATCAATGCGATAAGTGTTTTACGCATAGTGGAATTTAGCTATTCATATGAGAACACATTCTGGTGAACGACCTTACGGGTGCCAAATATGTGGAAAAATGTTTAGTCACAGTGGAAATTTATCAACACACTTACGGACTCATTCAGGCATAAAACCTTATAAATGTAGTATATGTGGTAAGGAATTCAGGCACAGTGGAAATTATCGATACATAAAAGGATACATTCCGGAATTAAACCGTTTCAATGTAAAGTTTGTGGAAAGGATTTTTATCATAGTGGAAATTTAACAACTCACATGAAAAAACATAATGTAAATATTACACTAGCGTTAATCTATGTGAAAATAATGAAAGGCATGCAATGTGTGCTGCAGTGAATCTTAATGATACTGCATCTTTAATTCATTTAATAATTTACCATTGAGTCCAACTAATGATATGAAAGTGATGCCTAATACAAACAATATTGTTCCTATAAAAAATGAAAGAAATAATGAAGGATTAACAAGTGCAGTTGGAATATTGACATCAACATAAATGTATATACGTAATTTATACTTCAATAGTGATTCTGCTTATAAATTTACTTCAAATTTCATCAACAATCAAATAAAGGACTATAATGTATAAACATATATTTTTGGAATTATGTATAAGTTTACATTGGATAACAATAAATCTTCATACATGATATGTATGCAAAACACAATCTGTAATATGTGCAATTTCATGTAAATTAAGCTATTGTAATTTATTGTTATACTACAGGTATCATTATTGATAAATAGAAATAATTTTCTATTTAAATTTCTTGCTCTGCTTACTATTGTAATGCTCATCTTAATAAAGTGTTTTTACTAATATTTTTATTTTGTTGTAAATAATTTAACGTGATAAATAAATACATTTCATGTATAAAATATTTTAAGCAAGTTTTTTAATGTATAATATTGTTAAGGTTTGTTTTAAGATACTTTCGAAATATACATTAATTTATATAAATACATTTGATGTGATACATTTGAATAATCAATTGAAAACTATTAAATTTACTGCAGATAGGATACTATCTATTTGATTAATACCTAATAATCAATAAGATTTCTAAAATTTGAAGCAGTAATTAATTATTAATTAGTACATTAGTTAATTAAGTTTCTTTTTAAACAAAGTTCTTCATTTCTGTTTTAAATATTTCAAATTTTAGCTTAATTGAAACTATTTTTTTGATTAATATTATTATATTATCTATAATTCATAAATACTTCGATATGATCACATGTATACCATGATTAAAGTAATTTTTCTATTAAAACTTGAGTGTAAATAGAGGAGCAAATTAAAAGTATATTTGAAGATTTATCAATATATTTGTATAATTTGTATATTTTGCGAATGTTGATGCATTATAAATGCATGTTACCAGATATTTATTATTAACATTATTACGCCTAAACTGTGGATAAATTAACTATGATAAAACACTGATTTAGTAAAATATTTATTACCATAAAATAATCAGTATAACAATTACATATATATATATATATTTTTTAAGTTACACTAACCCTATCTTTGCCTTAATTTCACACTTATTTATAAAATATTCTATTTACTACAATGAATTGCTTGATGTAACTTTAAGTATTTTAGACTTTGTATTATACCTATTCAGTTATGTATTATAATACGTGTCTATACAGAGTGTTTCAGGGTTAAACCAAAAACTACAAATATGAATTTAGGACCGTAAAACAAACAAATTTTTCCTCTGGAAGTTTCTCGCAAATGCTTCTTTCAGAGATATTTACTACTAAAATAATAAAAGTTAGGAATGGATAAACCTTGAAATATTTGGTACTCAGAACAAATGAAAGGAGCTTTACTTACAGGGCAAACAGCAACAAATTAGTAACCTTTGTTCTGGGAAACACAAATATTTCAATGTTACACATTCCTAACTTTTATTAATTTTAGTAGTAAATATCTCTTAAAGGAAGCAATTGCGAGCATGCTTCCAGAGGAAAAATTTGTTGTGTGTACAGTCTTAAATTCATGTGTAAAGTTTTTTCGATTAACCCTGAAACACCCTATATAATATGTATATCTCAATTTTTAAATTGATTAATGAGTACTTTCTATATGCCATATATACTTGTGTATATAATATTTATACTTTATGAACTTCCAGATACATACATATATTCGTTATATATATTATCTATATGGAATGTGAAATAATAATAATAATAACTTGTTTGTTATACTACTTTATCGTGATATAAAAATAATATAAATATCAATGTGTGCGATTTTGCCTACTAACCTGTTTACTTAAAATTTAATGGTTAACACATTGTATCTATACATTTACATGAGCAAAGATCTTCTCTAACATTTTTTGGTAACATTCGCAATACTTCATCAGCTTCTTTTCTAACAATGTCGAAATACATATAGTTGCTTACAAACTAATTGCATTTGTTATATTATATACTTTTTTATTATAACCTGATCAATCTATACTCACATTTATTAAAAAAATCTTGGTTTAGACTGGGATCAAATGGTAAATTCATAATATGAAAATTGTATTAATGTCATTGTTGAGTATTAATATTGGTAGATATATCTGGAGTATGTACAAATCAAATTTTATATGCGATTTATAGTATATCTGCAATAATTTATATATATGATATTATGGAATAATCTCTGAAATCTTAAGTGTACTACTGTCTTGTTTCTTTGCAGCTTATAGTATCTTGATTCTACTACAATTTTCAATTTTGGATGTACAGAAAATTCTAGCACTTATCGACCTATATTTTGAGCAAAATTTATTGTAAAATTTTGAAATGCTTAT
>NW_025106933.1:0-7500 GCF_013123115.1 Colletes gigas
TCGTCTTCCTCCTCTCTGTTCGTTCGTACAGCCCCAGGGAAAAATGATAATTTATCAAACGAATCGGACGATCATCCTCTATGGAGAGGCTCGAACGAACACGACGAGAAGCGCGATACGAACGGAACCCAAAAGAAGGGATATACTCTGAGAAGTTGGTCGCCCCATGTCTCTCTTTGTTACGAATATGTATATCGATTGCGAGACCGCGCGTTTAGCCGGTCGTGCAGTCCATGGATGCTTTTCTTTCGAATTTGTTATTTATTTTTAGAGAACGAATTTACGGTAGACTTTTGGTAGACTATCAAAGAATCAACGAAGATCGGATCGGGTAGTTCTATCATATAGGCACACGCCGTAGTTTGTTCTTTAATTTGAAAAGCGACGGAAGGACGTTAAAAGTAAATCAGCCGGTTACGCCTAGCGAGCGTTTCGCATCGAACGAGAATGGAAAAAGAAAAAAAAAAACGAAGAGAGTGACACTTTGGCGAGGCGCTAAAAACCCATCATTGATATCCTTTTCTCCGAGAAAGCAAAATCCCTATTATATATGCTATCGGAGGACGCGGAGATGTAGGAGGTGTGTGTGGTGGTCAATTCTTGTTGTTCCGATTCGTTACGGTGTACGATTTGTTTTTCTTTTTTTTTTTTTTTTTAAACTAACAAGTTTGTTCGACGACCTCAGAGCAGGCGAGATGACCCGCTGAATTTAAGCATATTACTAAGCGGAGGAAAAGAAACTAACAAGGATTTCCTTAGTAGCGGCGAGCGAACAGGAAAGAGCCCAGCACTGAATCCCACGGTTATTGCCGTAGGGAAATGTAGTGTTCAGGAGGATCCGTCTATCCCGTGACGTCGAACCGTGTCCAAGTCCATCTTGAATGGGGCCATTTACCCATAGAGGGTGCCAGGCCCGTAGCGACCGGTACGCGTTTCGGGAGGATTTCTCCTTAGAGTCGGGTTGCTTGAGAATGCAGCCCTAAGTGGGTGGTAAACTCCATCTAAGGCTAAATATGACCACGAGACCGATAGCGAACAAGTACCGTGAGGGAAAGTTTGAAAAGAACTTTGAAGAGAGAGTTCAAGAGTACGTGAAACCGTTCAGGGGTAAACCTGAGAAACCCAAAAGATCGAATGGGGAGATTCATCGACGACGAAGCTGGCTCCCGTTTGCGTGTGATTTCCACGGTGGGACCACGGTACCCAGAACGTGGGTAACACCCCTTCGGCGAATAACCGGCGACGTAGTCGTGCACTTCTCCCTTAGTAGAACGTCGCGACCCGTTGTGTGTCGGTCTACGGCCTGGGCTATTTGCCTGTCGCGGTGGCATTACGTCGCTCGCGGCAGAGGCTCGGTCGCCCGGCCGGCTGCACGACGGTACTCCGACGGTATCGGGCCGCAACCAATCCATTCTCGAATGGTATATGCGTCCAGGCCCGTCGCAAGCTCGGACAGCACCCGGAGCGTGTGGACGCAGCGCCCTCCCCGGGTCTGGCCAGCTGTTAGCAGACGGTGTCCTCGGACCGGCCAAGCTTCGAATTACCGGTCAGCGACGCTATTGCTTTGGGTACTCTCAGGACCCGTCTTGAAACACGGACCAAGGAGTCTAACATGTGCGCGAGTCATTGGGACATTGAAACCTAAAGGCGAAATGAAAGTGAAAGTCGTCGTAAGCGTCGACCAAGGGAGGATGGGCCGCGTCACGTCGCGGCCTCGCACTCCCGGGGCGTCTCGTTCTCGTTGAGAAGAGGCGCACCCAGAGCGTACACGTTGGGACCCGAAAGATGGTGAACTATGCCTGGTCAGGACGAAGTCAGGGGAAACCCTGGTGGAGGTCCGTAGCGATTCTGACGTGCAAATCGATCGTCGGAACTGGGTATAGGGGCGAAAGACTAATCGAACCATCTAGTAGCTGGTTCCCTCCGAAGTTTCCCTCAGGATAGCTGGCACTCGCTCGTTCATTCGTGAACGCGTGCGAGTTTCATCTGGTAAAGCGAATGATTAGAGGCCTTGGGGCCGAAACGACCTCAACCTATTCTCAAACTTTAAATGGGTGAGATCTCTGGCTTGCTTGAAATCATGAAGCCAAGAGACTAATTTGAATCAGAGTGCCAAGTGGGCCAATTTTGGTAAGCAGAACTGGCGCTGTGGGATGAACCAAACGCAAAGTTAAGGCGCCTAAGTCGACGCTCATGGGATACCATGAAAGGCGTTGGTTGCTTAAGACAGCAGGACGGTGGCCATGGAAGTCGGAATCCGCTAAGGAGTGTGTAACAACTCACCTGCCGAAGCAACTAGCCCTGAAAATGAATGGCGCTGAAGCGTCGCGCCTATACTCTGCCGTCAGCGGCAAGTGGGGAGGAACGCGCCATCCTCTCGGGGGTGGACCGCGTCCTCCATCAAGCTCTGACGAGTAGGAGGGTCGCGGCGGTGTGCGCAGAAGGGTCTGGGCGTGAGCCTGCCTGGAGCCGCCGTCGGTGCAGATCTTGGTGGTAGTAGCAAATACTCCAGCGAGGCCCTGGAGGACTGACGTGGAGAAGGGTTTCGTGTGAACAGCCGTTGCACACGAGTCAGTCGATCCTAAGCCCTAAGAGAAATCCTATGAAGATGAGGTGTCCTAAAACGCAGCAAACGAAACGAAACGAAGTTATTACAAAGCTTAATCGTCCACTTTGACTCGAACACTGAAAAACAAAAAAAAAAAAAAAAAAATAGTATATTATTATATTATCAAGTAAGATCCATCATGGCAAACCAGTAGTAGAGTGTAATGTCTGTAAAAGCAATTTTCTTTTTAAACTATTGTTTTAACAACGACAACAATAATAATAATAACACGAGACGCACAAGTGCGAAACGATTATAAAATAAAATAACTTGAACGATGAGAGAGAGACACACACCCATCGGGCGAAAGGGAATCCGGTTTCTATTCCGGAACCCGGCAGCGGAACCGTATACCATTCGGGCCCTCGTAAGAGTAGTTCGTCGGGGTAACCCAAAATGACCTGGAGACGTCATCGGGAGATCCGGGAAGAGTTTTCTTTTCTGTATAAGCGTTCGAGTTCCCTGGAAACCTCTAGCAGGGAGATAGGGTTTGGAACGCGAAGAGCACCGCAGTTGCGGCGGTGTCCGGATCTTCCCCTCGGACCTTGAAAATCCAGGAGAGGGCCACGTGGAGGTGTCGCGCCGGTTCGTACCCATATCCGCAGCAGGTCTCCAAGGTAAAGAGCCTCTAGTCGATAGATTAATGTAGGTAAGGGAAGTCGGCAAATTGGATCCGTAACTTCGGAATAAGGATTGGCTCTGAGGAGCGGGGCGTGTCGGGCTTGGTCGGGAAGCGGGTCTGGCTAACGTGCCGGGCCTGGGCGAGGTGAACGGCGTCGAACGGATTTATTCGTTCCCGTCGGGATCCGAGCTCGGTCCCGTGCCTTGGCCTCCCGCGGATCTTCCTTGCTGCGAGGCTTTCGTTGGCGGCTTGGTCGTCTCGATCGTCCTCTTCGGCCGCCATTCAACACTCAGCTCAGAACTGGCACGGACTAGGGGAATCCGACTGTCTAATTAAAACAAAGCATTGCGATGGCCCCCAAGGGTGTTGACGCAATGTGATTTCTGCCCAGTGCTCTGAATGTCAACGTGAAGAAATTCAAAAAAGCGCGGGTAAACGGCGGGAGTAACTATGACTCTCTTAAGGTAGCCAAATGCCTCGTCATCTAATTAGTGACGCGCATGAATGGATTAACGAGATTCCCTCTGTCCCTATCTACTGGTGTCCAAAGTTGTGGGGGAGGTATAGCACCCCCCACCGGCCCCCACAGCATGAGCCAACCTCTCCTCCGAGCGGCGGACGCTGGGGAAACGGCTACGCCGGCAAACGGGGCTCTGGCTGAAGGCAGGGACGGTGAAGGTGCACACCGTTTGGGAGAGCCGCGTCCCCACCTACCCGAGCCAAAAAGGAACGATCCGTGACCGTCCGGATACGTTAGAAATGAAACAAAAGGAAAAGAGAACTGGAAAGGAGTTAAGAGAAGGGACAGAAGGGGTGGAATCGAAGATCCACTTCAGTGCGCCGAAAATCAAGAGGTGTCAGAAAAACAGGTGACAGGAAAGCGGAAAGGAGCAGGAAAAAGCAAAGAAACAGAAATTAGCGTATATAACATCAAAGGGGGCCTCGGGCCCCCTTCTTGCATTATTGCTTTTTCCGGAAGGTTAGTACTGTACACCAAAAGGGGGGCTATAAGCCCCCTTACCTGTTGAGATACAATTATCGAATAGAACTACATACAAAAAGGGTGCTATATGCCCCCTTTTTGCTTAAATTGTTTTTCAAAAGCAATACGCCGCTAGACTTGGTCTAGTACACCACAACATCTGGTAGCAGGCGTCAAAGAAAACCAAAAACACTCATGAAACGCCAAATTGAAACAAGTGCACCTAGTAGAACATGCACGAAAAGGCTCCAACTCCACCATGGACCTGAAAAAGAAAGACAAATTAATACAAGACAAACACATCATACAAAATGGAATAAGAGACAATACACAAGAGGAAGTAAAAAAGCCTCAGGGGCCGCGGCTTGCTAAGTATGCCGCAGTACGGGAAGCGAACCCGAGGAGCCCGAGCAATCACACCGTAAATCCTCTGTGGGTCGTCGCGACGACCCATACGCAACTCCTCGTTCGGCCTTGCCTATGGTACGCGACGGCAGAGCAAACGGGGGTCTTGGCTTAGCCGCCCGGGCCGCGAGAATGGCAACTCTTCAAACGGCCTCCAAATCCTAAGCTCAGTTTCGCGGCGATGGGATGAATGGTTGGGGGGGTTGCCCCAACCCCAAGCGAACAACACTGGGGTACCTGCCGCCCCCCTGGTGATGGCATGCTCGGCCTCAGGGCACCGCGTGTCTGGCCTGTCCTGGAACGGCGGCTCTTCCAGGACAGTATTCAAAACCGACCATAATCGTGGGAACATCATGAAAAATTCAAAACTCAAACTCAAAAACCGAAACCAAACAGACTCTCCAACGGCAACAACTTTGGCAACGACCACCGGCACTCAGAGCTATCTTAAAAATCCAAGGCCTAAAAGGCAAACAATGTACGACATCATCGCTGAAAGCTCTACTGATGGCAGCAGTAGCAGCGGCGAAGAAAACGAGGTAATGAGCGCAGAAGAACTCAGATCTACTGAGAAACGCTGCGCCAAAACAACTGGGACCATCCCTCCTCGCAAGAGGAAGATGGTAGAAGACGAGAACAACGAAATTGACGCAACACTGACTGATACCACAACAACAGCAAAAATAACGAAAGACGTAACACTAACAGCACCAATTGACAAGGTAAAGAGACAAAGAAACGAGCTTGAGCACTTCTTGCTCAACGAATCGAACAATCTCACCAAACCTGAGATAAAGACCATCATGGCAAAATGGGGGGTCATGGAGGGAATCCTCTATGACCTCATTTTAGAAAACGAAAAGCTAAAAACCATCAACGAGCACAAGAGCCCAGCGCTCTCGTACTCGCAGGTGGCTAACCTACACCCTAGCAAGGGCCTGACCAACCCAGCTAGTGGTAAGAGCGGTCCTGCACAAGCAGCAAAACCGACCCCCATTAAACGACCGGGCGAGATCATCCTGATCAAGCCCACAAAAGAGAATGACAAGAGAACTAATGAGGAATTAAAACAGCGGGTAACGAAGGAACTGACAAGTGTCCGTTCCAAGTTACACGTGAAAGGCATTAGGCAAATGCGAAATAAAGGTATAATAATTGAAGTAGAGAGCAAACAGGACGTGGATCTGATTAAAGGCACCCTGCCCCAAAAGGCGGGGTTAAGAGTTGAAGATCCGAAAAAGCAAAGCCCGTCAATTCTGATATACGACGTGGAGAAAGAAAACACGGCGGAAGAACTCCGAGCAGAGCTCGTGCAGAAAAACTTCCCAAACAAATCCGAGGCGCAGCTAGAAGCACTGGAAAAATCAATAGTTTTCAGACACTCGTTCAAGGCAAAGGACGAGAACAAAGTAAACTGGATCGTGGAAACACCCAGTCCAGAGTTCAAAGAACTCGTACAAAAGGGCAAGGTGTTTATGATGTGGTCAACGTACCGCGTTAAAGAGTATTTGAACATCACAAGATGTTTCAAATGCCATGGGTTCGGACACGTTGCAAAAAATTGCAACGTGCCGGACCAACTGTGTGAAACATGTGGTTCCAAGGACCACCTTAAAGATAAATGTAAAGAGTCTCCCAAGTGCATAAACTGCACGAGGGCAAGACGAACCGATGTAAATCATACGGTGAAAGACAGACTCTGTCCCATATTTGTACGGTATGTGGACTTAGTCAAGTCGAAAATTAACTGGCATGATTCTGGCCCAAATAAATGCTCAAAGGTCGGCTGCAGCAGCAGCAGCATTACAAGAAAGACTCCATAAAGGACAAATAGACATAATTTGCCTCCAGGAACCTTACACGTACAACAACAGTGTAAAAGGGTACTCAACAAGGGTCACAAACCATCCAGCCGAATACGAATCCCCTGGGTAGCGGCAGTAGTTGCTAACAAGAATATAGAGGTATTTCAAGTGACCTGGAAAAGTCAGCCACATGTGATGACACTGCACATCAGACTTGGACATCTTTCAATTTTATATCATCAACGTTTACTGTCAATTTTCACTGGGAAATAGAGCCCATTTCTGGCAAAATTACAATATATCCTGGGCAAGCTAAGAAATCAGAAAATTATCATAACGATGGACGCAAATGCTCGCTCTGCACTCTGGCATTCTGACCGACACGGACACACGGGGAAGGAAAGTGGAGGACTTCATCGTCCAAAACGACCTTCACGTACTAAACAAACCAGACCAACCTCCTACCTTTTTTCACTCATCAGAGCGCAGTCGAACATTGACTTAACACTGACGACTAGAAATTTTCTACAACAGCATCATAAACTGGATGTGACGCCTGACTGCAACGTCAGCGATCACAGTATGATCTTAACACAATAGGAGACCCCCGACATAGCTTTAACCTACCCTCCCTCCGCAGCGGATATAACATCCGAAGAGCGGACTGGGAGAGGTTCAAAACTACGAAACCAGATAGACGCATCACTGAAGCCCTTCCTGCAAAGGATAGGGCACATGACTGCGGACAGAGCGGCCAGGAATGTCGCCAGAGTGCTGAGTGACATTTGCGATCATCAATACCTAGATCAGAACCGTCACAGAGTCCCCTGGTGGACTCTAGAACTTACAGACTTAGGAAATCAGCCAACAGAGCCAGAAACGACTCTCCAGAGCTAGACGCTTAAATAACCTCATGACATGGAAACACTAGAGACCCAGTATAGAAGAGCCAGAAACGCTTTACACAAAGAAAGATCAAAGAGCAGAAAACACTGTCCTGGAGAAATTTCGTCTACACTGAAGGCAAACAGAGATCCTTGGAGTCTAGTCTATAAAATTATCCGTGATAAAATAAACA
>NW_025106934.1:0-11027 GCF_013123115.1 Colletes gigas
TCGAAGTCCATTTCAGTAGGAGAGATGAATATGTTGACAATGTCAAATGTAGATGAGCAACATTCTTTGTGTCCAAAGATCAAGTATGATATTGCAATGACACAATTGCATTCAGAACGGTGATTAGAGACCATAAGGTCAAGGGTGTCGAACCTATGGCATGAATATTGAAAGTGCACACGAGTTGATTTAATTAACCAGATCTGAATTCTGAATAAAATTCATTCCAGTTGGAATAAAAAGCATTCAATTCTTGAAAATACATATAATTAAAAATAGTTTCTATAAATGCACACAGATCTATCAAAATATAATATAGTTGGTCGGAGACTAAATAGCTCATAAATGTCAATTGCCGAATGAGTTTCCATTGAATCATAGTATATCAATTTATATAACAATGACATCTATCACTATTTAACCCTTTTTATTATGCATTGTTTTCACATTGCAATTCAACTGATTCAAATTTCGTGGTATTGAAAAATAATGTGAGATATATTTTTCAGCTTCAATATAATATATATGACAAATTAAAGGAAATATTTGTCTCGCTCTTACAAAATTAAACGTGCAGTAGAATGTGGAACAATAAAATTTAAATACAGTCAAATATCACTATTCTTAATTTTTAATTCTTAAGTTTATGACATAGCAAATGCAACAAGGTTCGTCATCATTGCTATGATCATCATACTTAAAATTAGTATTGAATTAAAGTTTTGAACTGTGCATACTATCTGAACACCCTATTATCTTAGGTTATGTTTTTATTTATCAACGAAAAGAACTAAATTAATCGATGTCGAAGAAACCACCCTATTATCTTAGGTTATGTTTCTATTTATCAACAAAAAGAACTAAAATAGTCGATGTCGATGAAACACCCTATTATCTTAGGTTATGTTTTTATTTATCACAAAAAGAATTAAAATAGTCGATGTCGAAGAACACTCTATTATCTTAGGTTATGTTTTTATTTATCACGAAAGAACTAAATAGTCGATGTCGATGAAACACCCTATTATCTTAGGTTATGTTTTTATTTATCAACGAAAAGAACTAAAATAGTCGATGTCGATGAAACACCCTATTATCTTAGGTTATGTTTCTATTTATCAACAAAAGAACTAAAATAGTCGATGTCGATGAAACACCCTATTATCTTAGGTTATGTTTTTATTTATCAACGAAAAGAACTAAAATAGTCGATGTCGATGAAACACCCCTATTATCTTAGGTTATGTTTTTATTTATCAACGAAAAGAACTAAAATAGTCGATGTCGATGAAACACCCCTATTATCTTAGGTTATGTTTCTATTTATCAACGAAAAGAACTAAAATAGTCAATGTCGATGAAACACCCTATTATCTTAGGTTATGTTTCTATTTATCAACAAAAGAACTAAATAGTCGATGTCGATAGCTATGAAATAAACGCACGTTTGTTCAACTTTTGATGCATCGAAAGGTCAAGACCTAAGGTAAGAAAATCAGAATCAGGTTCTGGACCGAGAGAACGCGGAGAAGTTGAAACGAGTCAAAGAGCAACGGGCAATTCGAACGACGTAGTGGGCGTTTGCGCGATATGAAAAGTTATCTGCGCCCGCAACATGCATGCATTTCATTAAATGACAAACACGGTAAACGATCTCACTCGACGCAAGCACTGGAACCAATGTGGCCAGATCGGGCATAATTGAGTGCATCGACTTTGACAATAGTGACGACGAACTTCCTTAGCGTCTAACGGAGTGGTGGGGGTAGCAGGCATATACTACCACACGAGCCATGTATACGTGAGCACAATTTCGGAAAAACGATAAGAACTGTTGGATGACCAACACGACCAGACAACACCACTCCGTCACCTCGCAAACATTACTCATCCCAAAACATCCTAGTCCAGATTTCTAATCCTTACTCATCCTGAACCTCGTACCCTTCCTGAGTCACACTATCCCTTGATCATCGTCTCTACCCCCTACCCATCTCTACCAATAACTTATAAACGCCTGCAATACCGAAAAACAGACAGAAGAGTCTAGTCTTCAGTCGATGTAATAGTTGTACGAGTTTCTTCTCTTAATAAAGTGTTGGAATCCAACAGAACGATAGTGTGAGACTTTCCTTCTTGCTCTTGTAAAAGAGAAACAGCTGAAATACGATCTCGCGATAAATAATTTTTACTTTCCGACCTATGTAAGTATAAGGAAAGTACCATAATGAAAGAAACATTTCAAAAACTTTTTTTGTAGGAAATACACGTTTTAAGACCCCCTCATCATATTGTGACTATTAAAAAAAAAAGAAATTCTTTTTTCGTCGAAAAATTTAGGCCTCTTTCTGAATTTTTTTCTCGAAAATGCGTAGGATTTCGGGGGTATATCTGTTCACCAAAAATGATTGTAATCGACCCCCGTAACTAATAATAATTTTTCTAGAACGATATGAAATATTTTATTTTCTTGACAAATTTTTCGACATACTCGAATTTTTTTCTCGAAAGTGCGTAGGATTTCGGGGGTATATCTGTTCACTAAAATGATTGTATCGACCCCCGTAACCGAAAATAATTTTTCGAGAACGATTTGAAATTTCTTTTTTCGTCAAAAAATTGAGGCACCTGCCCTCTGTCTATTTTTCTTACAAATTTGTTTTTCATTTTTAATAAATTTGGTTAGCACTAAACAGAAAAGTTGTCTAATACTTTTTTGTAGATACCTATGAGCTCTACTTCAGAAAACAATTTCAATCAAATCCATTCACTATTGTAGGAGTTATGGCCGTTTGAAAATTGGGCCATTTTTTATCACTTTACGGGGTTAAGGAACAACTTTCCCAATATTTTTAGAATTTCTACATATTCTTCACCAAAATACGCGTTCTTTGCCGTTTGAAACATTAAAATCCCCCAATCCGTTTAGAAGTTATGACATTTTAAAGATTCGCATGAAATTTCGGGGGTGCATTTCTGGTCTCACGTTAGATTTTCGGTCAGAAATTTATTTCTCGAAAGTGCGTAGGTTTTCAGGGTTATGTGTATTCACCAAAAATGATTGTAACTGACCACCGCAACTAAAAATAATTTTTTCAGAATGATTTGAAATTTTTTAATAACTTTATAACGGAGCCTTAATCAAAAATTGATATTCTTGATTTTCGTATTATTTTGACCTTTAGAATCTCTCATTAAAATTTTCTAAGCGTGGCCGTACACCCTGTATAATATTTAATTCTGTGTAACAAATTGAGACGGTTATTGAAAAATCCAATTTAGATCGTATCATTAGAAAATATTTGTTACTGAAGATTCTTACAGCGTGCACGTGGTTAAGAGTGATTTTTCATTTTAATAAATTTTACTTATTTCAATTTCAAAATATTTGTTTTTTAATTAACCCTTTACGAGTTAGAATGCTTTGAACAACATTATTCTAAAATATTTATGGTATACATTTTTAATGTGGTTTATGTTGATATGTAATGTATAAGATTTCGATTAATTTTGTCTTTTCTAGAAAAGATAGAGAAAAAGTTTACATGATCTTAATTCTTCTTAAGATTTATATAAATCGTTTCAAAAATTTGTTACAAATAATGTATATTGGTTAGGAAACGAATTTAAAAATTGAATTTGTCAGATTTTATTGATTCTTCCTAGTTAACACGGTTTGCATTATGTGTAATTTGTTCACTCATAAACTATTCCGCCATTAATATATCCTATCGCTTTAACTCTAAAATAATTATAAAACTATAACACGTATAATCATTGAAACGACAACATAAAACATAAATGTACGCTTTCATTGAAATACATTCAGTCGTTTAGGCACAGAAAAAAAAAAAATTTCTTTTTTTTTAACAGTCACAATATGATCAGTGGGTCTTAAAACGTGTATTTGTTCCTTAACCCCGTAAAGTGATAAAAATGGTCCAATTTTCAAACGGCCATAACTTCTATAATAGTGAATGGATTTGATTGAAATTGTTTTCTGAAGTAGAGCTCATAAGTACCTACAAAAAAGTATTAAACAACTTTTCTGTTTAGTGCTAACCAAATTTATTAAAAATGAAAAACGAATTTGTAAGAAAAATCGACAGGAGGCAGGTGCCTAAATTTTTTGACGAAAAAAAAAATTTTAAATCGTTCTGGAAAAATTATTTTCGGTTGCTGGGGTCAATTACAATCATTTTTGGTGAATAGACGCACCCCCGAAATCCTATGCATATTCGAGAAAAAAATTCGAGTAGGTCGAAAAATTTTTCAAAAAAATTAAAATACTTCATATCGTTCTGGAAAAATTATTATTAGTTGCGGTGGTCAGTTACAATCATTTTTGGTGAATACACATAACCCTGAAAATCTACGCACTTTCGAGAAAAAAATTTCTGACCGAAAATCTAACGTGAGACCAGAAATGCACCCCCAAAATTTCATGCGAATCTTTAAAATGTCATAACTTCTAAACGGATTGGGTGATTTTAATGTTTCAAACGGCAAAGAACGCGTATTTTGGTGAAGAATATGTAGAAATTCTAAAGACATTGGAAAAGTTGTTCCTTAAGCCCGTAAAGTGATAAAAATGGTCCAATTTTCAAACGGCCATAACTTCTACAATAGTGAATGGATTTGATTGAAATTGTTTTCTGAAGTAGAGCTCATAAGTACCTACAAAAAAGTATTAAACAACTTTTCTGTTTAGTGCTAACCAAATTTATTAAAAATGAAAAACGAATTTGTAAGAAAAATCGACAGGAGGCAGGTGCCTAAATTTTTTGACGAAAAAAAAAATTTTAAATCGTTCTGGAAAAATTATTTTCGGTTGCTGGGGTCAATTACAATCATTTTTGGTGAATAGACGCACCCCCGAAATCCTATGCATATTCGAGAAAAAAATTCGAGTAGGTCGAAAAATTTTTCAAGAAAATTAAAATACTTCATATCGTTCTGGAAAAATTATTATTAGTTACGGGGGTCGATTACAATCATTTTTGGTGAACAGATATACCCCCGAAATCCTACGCATTTTCGAGAAAAAAATTCAGAAAGAGGCCTAAATTTTTCGACGAAAAAAGAATTTCTTTTTTTTTTAATAGTCACAATATGATGAGGGGGTCTTAAAACGTGTATTTCCTACAAAAAAAGTTTTTGAAATGTTTCTTTCATTATGGTACTTTCCTTATACTTTACATAGGTCGGAAAGTAAAAATTATTTTATCGCGAGATCGTATTTCAGCTGTTTCTCTTTTACAAGAGCAAGAAGGAAAGGCTCACACTATCGTTCTTTTGGATTCCAACACTTTATTTAAGAGAAGAGACTCGTACAACTATTACATCGACTGAAGACTAGACTCTTTCTGTCTGTTTTTCGGTATTGCAGGCGTTTATAAGTTATTGGTAGAGATGGGTAGGGGTAGAGACGATGATCAAGGAATAGTGTGACTCAGGAAGGGTACGAGGTTCAGGATGAGTAAGGATTAGAAATCTGGACTAGGATGTTTTGGACGAGTAATGTTTGCGAGGTGACGGAGTGGTGGTTGTCTGGTCGTGTTGGTCATCCAACAGTTCTTTATCGTTTTTCCGAAATTGTGCTCACGCATGCGTGGCTCGAGCGGTAGTATATGCCTGCTATCCCCACCACTCCGTCAGACGCTAAGGAAGTTCATCGTTACTAATGTCGACGTCGATGCACTCAATTATGCCAGATCTGGCCACAGTTACGACGAAAAGGGTAGATGCACGTGCGTGCGTGTGAGCGGGCGACCAGCACACGTACCATGCAGTTTGTCGTGACATCGGATACATTTTCGCTGCACGAATACAAAATAAGTTAACTGTGACATGACTACATATATCTATATATACCAATCTCTGGCTACAGGAGCGTTTATGACGTTTCGTGGTACATACACATTCCCGTTGTGTCCTCGAGTCGATTCACTACGCGACGTTGGAAGTTTGATTTATCCATCGAAAACATTTCCAATGTTTACACAATTTTACACCGCAGTCAACGATCGAAACAACGGTCTGCTTGATTACGATCGGAACGTATAAAAGTTTGAAATTCTTACTTTGCATCGATCACCTAATAGTAATTTGCTTTCTAATATTAACACTACTTGAGAGTTTGCAATAAATGTGAAAAAATCTGTACACACGAGGAACATAAAATAAAATAAGACGAGCATGGCATGAGCGAAAAAAAGCGGCAATCAACGATGTTTGAAATCGCCATGGCAGACAAATCATGTGAAAAAGTAAATAAAAACAGAAAGCGCGGAGAAGAAAAATGTTTTCACCTAGAAACACGTATGCACGATCTTGCGATCGCTTTCAGACGAAGGAACGTTGCATTTGCCAGCGTTGTCCGGAGATCACGGGCAGACCTTTGCGTTTACCTGTTTTTTTCTGACTCCTATCCTTTCCTCTGTGTTTGTTGCCTTTCGCTATTCCGTTCGTATCCGCAGCCGCGCGCGTAAAAATACCAAAATAGAAAGTCCTCGTGTCTCTCGGTTGAAAACTTTTCATTATTTATATTCCTTTTTGTCCCACCATCTCGGTAAATACCGGTCGCGACACGATGGGACAGATCAAGAAGAGTTTGATACCTCTTGTCGTGTAATTTAATGTTTTCACTCACCCACCGCCGACAATGATGAATTACTGCACGATTCCACTGACGTTTCCACGAGCGACGTCCGCTTTCCCTGAACGCGATCCACCTGTTCCGACGACACAGAACTCACCGACGCGAATGAGAAAAATTCTGTTTGAGAGTTCAAGCGGGCCTGGCGAGCAGGCAGCCCCCTCTATTAGCGAGGGACACGATCGTCGCCATGTCGGATTACTCTGGTGGCCATGTCGCCGTTCTATGGCGATATGGTTCACATAAACAGAGAGATGATATACAGGGTGTTCGACAACCCATGGGAAAAATTCTAATGAAAGATTCTAGCAGCCAAAATAGGACGAAAATCAAGAATACGAATTTGTTGACGAAGGCTTCGTTAAAAAGTTATTAACGTTTAAAGTTCTCCCCGTACTGAATTTTTTTCTAGAAAGTGGGTAGGATTTCTAGGTTAGGACTATTCACCAAAAATTATTGCAATTGACCCCGCCAACTGAAAATAATTTTTCCAAAACGACTTGAAATTTTTTAATTTTGTCGAAAAATTTCACACCTTCTTGAATTTTTTTCTCGAAAGTAGGTAGGATTTCGAGGGTATGTCTAATAACTAAAAATGATTGAAATTAACTCCCGCAATTGAAAATAATTTTTCCAGAACGATTTGAAATCTCTTTTTTCGCCGAATTTAAGCACCCTGTCGATCTTTCTTAAAAATTCATTTTCGATTTTTAGTAATTTTGTTTGATGCCCTACAGAAAAGTTGTCTAATACTTCTTTGTAGGTATCCATGGGCTCTGATTTAGAAAAAAATTTCAATGAGATACCTTTACAATTGTAGGAGTTATCGTCGTTTGAAAATTGGACCAGTTTTGTGGGGTTTTTGTCACTTTACGGGGTTCTGGAACAACTTTCTCAATATTGTTAGAATTCCTACATATTCTACAACAAAATACGCGTTGTTTTTAAAATTAAAAATCTTTAAAATCTTCCAATCCGTTCAAAAGTTATGACATTGACATTGACATGATTGAAAAACAAAAACACGTAGCAGTTAACAAAACAATTGATGGGGAGAGGTGAGGATATATTTTAGTACGTGACGTCGCCGTACGGGCGCTCCATCCCTAAATCTAACAGTGTTTGTTCGCTTCTATTAATGATGTAAGAAACGATGCCCGATGTTAAATAAATTATTGGACAATCGATCGACGGCATTCTATCATTATTTTAACAATTTTAATGGGAAATTCTAGAAGCCAAAATAGGACGAAAATCAAGAATACGAATTTGTTGACTAAGGCTTCGTTAAAAAGTTATTAACGTTTAAAGTTCTCCCCGTACTGAATTTTTTTCTAGAAAGTGGGTAGGATTTCTAGGGTAGGTCTATTCACCAAAAATTATTGCAATTGACCCCGCCAACTGAAAATAATTTTTCCAAAACGATTTGAAATTTTTTAATTTTGTCGAAAAATTTCACACCTTCTTGAATTTTTTTCTCGAAAGTAGGCAGGATTTCGAGGGTATGTCTAATAACTAAAAATGATTGAAATTAACTCCCGCAATTGAAAATAATTTTTCCAGAACGATTTGAAATCTCTTTTTTCGCCGAATTTAAGCACCCTGTCGATCTTTCTTAAAAATTCATTTTCGATTTTTAGTAATTTTGTTTGATGCCCTACAGAAAAGTTGTCTAATACTTCTTTGTAGGTATCCATGGGCTCTGATTTAGAAAAAAATTTCAATGAGATACCTTTACTATTGTAGGAGTTATCGTCGTTTGAAAATTGGACCAGTTTTATGGGGTTTTTGTCACTTTACGGGGTTAAGGAACAACTTTTTCAATATTGTTAGAATTCCTACATATTCTACAACAAAATACGCGTTGTTTTTAAAATTAAAAATCTTTAAAATCTTCAAAATCCGTTCAGAAGTTATGACATTGACATTGACATGATTGAAAAACAAAAACACGTAGCAGTTAACAAAACAATTGATGGGGAGAGGTGAGGATATATTTTAGTACGTGACTACGCCGTACGGCGCTCTATCCCTAAATCTAACAGTGTTTGTTCGCTTTTATTATTGATGTAAGAAACGATGCCCGATGTTAAATAAATTATTGGACAATCGATCGACGGTATTCTATCATTATTTTAACAATTTTAATGGGAAATTCTAGAGGCCAAAATAAGACGAAAATCAAGAATACGAATTTGTTGACGAAGGCTTCGTTAAAAAGTTATTAACGTTTAAAGTTCTCCCCGTACTGAATTTTTTTCTAGAAAGTGGGTAGGATTTCTGGGGTAGGTCTATTCACCAAAAATTATTGCAATTGACCCCGCCAACTGAAAATAATTTTTCCAAAACGACTTGAAATTTTTTAATTTTGTCGACAAATTTCACACTTTCTTGAATTTTTTTCTCGAAAGTAGGCAGGATTTCGAGGGTATGTCTAATAACTAAAAATGATTGAAATTAACTCCCGCAATTGAAAATAATTTTTCCAGAACGATTTGAAATCTTTTTTTTCGCCGAATCGACACCTTGTCGAATTTTCTTAAAAATATGTTTTTCGATTTTTAGTAATTTTGTTTAATGCCCTACAGAAAAGTTGTCTAATACTTCTTTGTAGGTATCCATGGGCCCTGATTTAGAAAAAAATTTCAATGAGATACCTTTACAATTGTAGGAGTTATCGTCGTTTGAAAATTGGACCAGTTTTGTGGGGTTTTTGTCACTTTACGGGGTTCTGGAACAACTTTCTCAATATTGTTAGAATTCCTACATATTCTACAACAAAATACGCGTTGTTTTTAAAATTAAAAATCTTTAAAATCTTCCAATCCGTTGAGAAGTTATGACATTGACATTGACATGATTGAAAAACAAAAACACGTAGCAGTTAACAAAACAATTGATGGGGAGAGGTGAGGATATATTTTAGTACGTGACGACGCCGTATGGCGCTCTGTCCCTAAATCTAACAGTGTTTGTTCGCTTTTATTAATGATGTAAGAAACGATGACCGATGTTAAATGAATTATTGGAGAATCGATCGACGGCATTCTATCATTATTTTAACAACTTTAATGGGAAATTCTAGAGGTCAAAATAAGACGAAAATCAAGAATACGAATTTGTTGACGAAGGCTTCGTTAAAAAGTTATTAACGTTTAAAGTTCTCCCCGTACTGAATTTTTTTTCTAGAAAGTGGGTAGGATTTCTAGGGTAGGTCTATTCACCAAAAATTATTGCAATTGACCCCGCCAACTGAAAATAATTTTTCCAAAACGACTTGAAATTTTTTAATTTTGTCGAAAAATTTCACACCTTCTTGAATTTTTTTCTCGAAAGTAGGCAGGATTTCGAGGGTATGTCTAATAACTAAAAATTATTGAAATTAACTCCCGCAATTGAAAATAATTTTTCCAGAACGATTTGAAATCTCTTTTTTCGCCGAATTTAAGCACCCTGTCGATCTTTCTTAAAAATTCATTTTCGATTTTTAGTAATTTTGTTTGATGACCTACAGAAAAGTTGTCCAATACTTCTTTGTAGGTATCCATGGGCTCTGATTTAGAAAAAAATTTCAATGAGATACCTTTACAATTGTAGGAGTTATGGTCGTTTGAAAATTGGACCAGTTTTGTGGGGTTTTTGTCACTTTACGGGGTTCTGGAACAACTTTCTCAATATTGTTAGAATTCCTACATATTCTACAACAAAATACGCGTTGATTATAAGATTTAAAATCTTTAAAATCTTCCAATCCGTTCAGAAGTTATGACATTGACATTGACATGATTGAAAAACAAAAACGCGTAGCAATTAACAAAACAATTGACGGCCAGAGGTGAGGATATATTTTAGTACGTGACGACGCCGTATGGCGCTCTATCCCTAAATCTAACAATGTTTGTTCGCTTTTATTATTGATGTGAGAAACGATGCCCGATGTTTAAATGAATTATTGGAGAATCGATCGACGGCATTCTATCGTTATTTTAACAACTTTAATGGGAAATTCTAGAGGCCAAAATAGGACGAAAATCAAGAATACCAATTTTTTGACCGAAGCTTCGTTAAAAAGTTATTAAAAATTTCAAATTGTTCTAAAAAAATTATTTTTCTTTTTCTGGGCTCAATTATAATCATTTTCGGTGAATACACATACACCCCTTTGTTAATTCTGTTGCATTGCAGTGTCAACTATTTACCCCAATTGGTTTCTTAGCTCAACTTCGCTTAACTCATAAACTTTTTTCATTTATTGCATAATTCTTACGTCATTCTTTCCTTCAATTTTTATAAAAAATCGTTACAAAATTATTCCATGTATTTTGTATGTATTATTGTATGTGCTTTGTAAGCATTAATCTTTGCAATG
>NW_025106935.1:0-10974 GCF_013123115.1 Colletes gigas
CTTTTCCTTTCCCCACCCCCCTGAATCTCCCTCCCCCCAACCCCTTCCATCCTCCCCTCCTTCCTCCTTAGTTTTTTATCCCCTCACTCTTTTCACTCCTTCTTTCTTCTTGGCCCCCCAGTCTCCTTCCTCCCTCCAAACTCGCCCCTCTTACTTCTTTCTCACCCCCTCCTTTCTCTCTCCCCCTCCAGTTTCTAAGTACTTCCCTCCGCTCGTCCCAGAACCACATTGCTCCGTCCACCACTATCTTCCCGTACCCTACCCTTACTCTCTTTCCCTTCGCTACTTCCTCCTCTCCTATGCTTTTGTCGTGGGGAAAATCTTCGAAAGACTCCCTCCCACCTCTTTGGGGAGAGGCGGGAGGGGTGTGTGGGATTCCCCGCGCCCATTATAACGGGCGCGGGACCTACCCACTAAAAACCCCACGGTGACCCTTCCGCACGATTTGGGAGGATACCGGGAATCGCTCGAAGCATACTTCCGGTATCCTCCCCGTGCCCGCGCTTTGCGCCCACCCGCGGGGGGACAAACGGTTCCCCCCGGTAATCGCCCTGTCTCATAGCGGCAGGACGAGGCCACATCGTCCTGCCGCCATCCGTCCCGGGGCCGCGTCTAGTGGCGGCTGCGAGCCCCAACTCGCAACCGCCGCGACCCCGTTTCTACCCCTCGGAGGCCGGCAGCTCATGGCCGCACCAGGCCACCGAGGGTGCCGCTCCGTGCGCCGGACCCGGACAGGAGGCACTGCCACCCCATCCGGTCCGACCCTACGCCGCCTGGCGGGAGGGGGCTCCTATCAGGACCCCCCTCCCAGCCTGGGTCATGCGCCACGCCGAGGGGGCCGCCCGCGTCGCCTGACGCCCAGGCGACGCTCTCTCGCCACCAAACGAGCGCGAGCCTCAGCGCGCCGCTGACGCTCGCGCTCCCTTCCCGCGGTCTCCTTCTGCAACATTACGATTTCGCAGAAGGAGGCCACGGCCCTCCACTTCTCCTCGCTGCCGAGCATGGCGCGTACCATGCCCGGCAGCGAGACATCCCGCCCGATGACGCCGACCAGGACACGGCGCTCCCCCTCCCACGCAGTGCATACCTCGAGGGTATGTTCCGCCGTGTCCTGCTCAGCGTCACAATGGCAGCAACGCGCCGTCGGCTCCTTCCCTATCCGGCACAGGTATCTCCCGAAGCTGCCATGCCCCGAGAACACCTGTGCCATCCTGTAAGTGAGGCTTCCATGGCCTCTGTCCAGCCACTCACATAGGAGTGGCCGAACAGCCCCGACTGTCCGGTGCCCCGCGGTAGGCAGAGCCAACCGCTCTTGCCACGCGTGCACCACGAACTGCCGGGCCTGGCGCTTCAACTCGCCCCAAGCAGGTTCCTGCACACCCGGGACCGCCCCCACCCCCGTGCGACGGTCGACGCGGTGACGATACATCGTCGCGTGCGACCGCGCGAGGAGATCCATGGGCGGCATCCCCGCAAGAACCGTCGCCGCCTCATGCGACACGGTCCGGTACCCGCGGACGACCCTTAGCGCCATCCGCCTCTGCACCCGACGCAGCATAGTCATGCCGCGCCGGGAGGCCGCCAGGTCGTCCGCCCAGACGGGGGCCCCGTATAGGACCACCGACTGAACCATTGCCACATAGAGGCAGCGAACTCGGCCCGCCGGGCCCCCCAGGTTGGGCAGAATCCGGCCCAAAGCCCCGACCATCCTCTCCAGCCGGGGGACCAGGCAGCGGAAATGCTCCTCGAAGCGCCAGTGGCTATCGAGGATCAGCCCCAGATACCTCATCTGGGGCTTCACCTCGATATTAGCCTCACCCACGCGGATCAGAGGGGGTGGCGGATCCTGCCGAGGTGAATGGAACGCTATCACCTCGGTCTTATGGACCGCCACCGTCATCCCCATCCCTCTGATCCGGTCGACGACGCGTTGCGCCCCCTCCTCCGCGAGACGCTTGGCCCTCCCCCAGTGCGCCCCGACGGCCAGCACCAGTGTGTCATCTGCATAACACACGGCGCTGACGCCGTCGGGGAGGTCGGCCCGCAACACTGCGTCGTACGCGATGTTCCACAGGAGTGGCCCGAGGACCGACCCCTGCGGAACCCCGCAGTACACCTCCCTCCGCATATGTCCCATCCCGGCCCGGATACTCGATCCACCTGCCGCGGAGATAATCCCCGATGACCGCCCCGAGACAGGGGGGGACCCGATGGTATTCGAGCCCCCTCCTTATCTCCTCCCAGGGCAGGGTGTTAAAGGCGTTGGCAATATCCAAGGATATTGCCAAAGCCACCCCTCCCCGGGAGACGGCAGACTCCGAGAGGGCCCTGACACGACCTATCGCGTCGATGGTCGATCGACCCTCCCGGAAACCGTACTGGCAGTCGGCCAGGCCGGGGGCACCCCGCGACAGGTGCTCGACGAGGCGGGCAGCAATCACCCGCTCGAAGAGCTTGCCCACCTCGTCGAGGAGACAGATGGGCCGGTATGCGGAGGGAGACTCCGCGGGCCGACCCTCCTTCCGGATGAGGACCATCCTCGCCACCTTCCAACTGGGGGGGAATCGCCCGTCCCTCAGGCATCGGTCGAACAACCGCCTGAGGTCGGCCCCAAGGACGCCCTGGGTCAAGACCCAAACCCGGCCGGGCACACCATCCGGACCCGGGGCCGTGTTACGCGCCCCGAGCCGTCTGATGGCCGCGGCCAGCTCCCCCTGAGTGACCCCCAGTTCGGCCGCCCACTCCCTAGGGACTGCCGCCTCCACCGGAGGACGTGGTCCCCTCACCCGAATTGGGAAAAGAGTATTGACCACGTCCTCCAGCAGCCGGGGGTCAAGACCCTCGGTGACGGGGGGCGCCCACGGGCGGAGCTTCTTCAGCACCACCTTGTACGGGCGCCCCCAAGGATCGTCATTGAGGGTCTGGAGGAGATCCTTCCATGCCCGGGTCTTGGCCCGTTTGATGGCGACCTGCAGAGCTCCTCTCCTATGCTCCTTAACTGCCATTGCATCCTCCTCTCCTTCCACGTCAGGTCATCTTCTAACCACTCCTTTCTCCCCTTAATTTCCCTTTGTTTCTCATTACCTCCCTCTTTACCTCCATTGACTCCAAGCTCACCTCCTGAATCACCTCTCTCCTTTCCTGCTTTCTTCCTCCTACCTCCCTCGCCCCCACAATTCCCCCTTGTATTCCTACTACCGCCAGAATTTCTTTTGCCCTCTGCATCGGCATTCCCACCCCACCTACCCCCTTCACTACTACGTTCCTTCTTTTCTCTTCCCTCTCTTTCGTTTCCAGTTTTCTTTCCAGCTCCTGCACCCTTGCCTCCTACTCTTCCCCTGCCCTCTCCCTCCCTGCACTATCCCCACGTTCTCCCACCTCCCTTCCTGCCCCCTTCTGCGCCCCCCCACGCCTCCATCACCTTTAGTCTCCCCTCTACTTTCCTTATCAATTCCTCCTTCAGTACCGCCTCCCCCATCTTTTCCTCCAACCTTGCCATTCTATCCTCCATCTCCTCCCTCTCCCTTCTCCACCTCTCCACCCATTCCTCCATCTTCCCTCTGACCTTTCCCAACTCCTCCTTTGCTTCCCTAACCTGCACCTTCACCTCCCCTAAGTCCTTCCTCATTTCCTCCCTCAATTCTCTGATCAAACTCTCCAGCGCTCCGTCCTCCCCCGCCCCATTCCTCACTGGCGACCTCAGCACCTTCCTACTCTTCATGAACGCCTCTTCCCCCCCACCCCTTTCCTCCCGCCCCCTCCTCCTTCTCTTTTCTCCTCTTCCACATCTCCGCTAACTCCAGTCTGCTTCCTCCACTCAGACTCCTTTCTCTCCCCAGCTTCTCCGCGTTCGTCCTTCTGCCTCTCTTTTTCACCTCCTCTACCCCTTCTTCGTCTTCGTCTCCTATCACCCTGTCCTCACCCTTTTCCTCCACCTTGTAACGCGAGTTCCGGGACACGCCGGGTAGGTGGCGCCGGTGGGTCGCGGTACCGCGTTCGGGCCTCCTCCCGAAGCAGCGGCCACGCGGAGGAGCGGGATCGGGCGGGTACAAACGACTATGAGCTGGTAACGGTAAATAAATCCTTTTATTAATCACAACTCCTCGGTCCGGACTCTGGAGATCGCCGGGTGGACGGCGGTTGGTCCTGCGGTTCCGGCGGTCTGGAAGTAACCCGGTCCGGCGTGAGTATGCGCGCTTATAAGATATGACAATGTATGATTAAGACTAAGATAAAGTATGATATGAACTAAGACTAAGATAAAGTAGGATATGAACTAAGACAAGATAAAGTAGAATATGAACTAAGACAAGTGCGATTCGGCTCGGTACGTAAGCGCACGCGGGCGCTGCAGCAATCTGATTTTCGCGGCGCGGCGCACCGGGGTATCGACCCCGCGGTTTCGGTTGTTTCGGCGAACCCTACGGGTGACAACCGAGGGTCTCTCCCCTGCGGTTGGGCGTTCTCTGTTTTCGCATGAACTAGATTGTTCCAGCTTCGAGAGAACTCGATGGGAGAGTACCGGGGCTCTCCTTATGTACCCGGGAACGTGCGCGCTTGGCTGCGAGAGCGGTTAGCGGCGCGGCGCCGCGTCGCGGCCACCGTCGGAGGTTGTCCGCGCAAGGCCGGTGGATGGCGGGTTGCCGGGGTCGCGGCGTTGTCGAGTGACTTTCGTCACAACCTTTCCACCCTTTCTCCCTCCCGCCATTTCTTCCTCGCCCTCCTATCTACCCTCAAACGCAACTTTCCCTTCCTTACCTCCCGCTCCTAGCTTCCTTTCTCTCCCAGCCGCCCGATGTCGCCACCTACCTCTCACTCTCAGCGCTTTACCGCCTATCCTTCTCCCGCTCTACTCTCTCTCTCCCCTTGCCCTAACCGCAAATTGCTCGCTCCCTGCCTGACTTTCCCTCTTTCCCACCCAGCCCTTTTCCTCACCCTTTCTCACCCTTCACAACCTGCTCGCCCCCGACCACCGCTCACACTTTCCACACCCAACTCTGTTTGCTAACCCCTTTTTTCACCTCTTTCACTCGCACCGTTCACTCAACCGTCTCTCCACTTTCACACCGGAAATGGAAGTCCGAATTCGGGGGTATGTGTAAACACGAAAACTGATTATAATTGCCCCTGCAACCTAAAATAATTTTTCCAGAACGATTTGAAATTTTTTAATTTTCTGGAAAAATTTTAGCATCTTCTCGAATTTTTTTCTAGAAAATGCGCAGGATTTCGAGGGTATGTCTATTCACCAAAAATTATTGTAATCGACCCTCGGAACTGAAAATAATTTTTTCAGAACGATTCGAAATTTTTTTCTCCCCGTCGAAACATTTCACACATTCTCAAATTTTTTTCTCGAAAGTGGATAGGATTTTGAGGGTATGTCTAATGATAAAAAATGATAGTAATTGACTCCTGCAACTAAAAATAATTTATCCACGACGATTTGAAATTTTTTAATTTTGTCAAAAAATTTCACACCTCGAATTTTTGTTTCGAAAATGGTTAGGAATTCGGGGGTATGTCTATTCACCAAAACTGATTATAATTGACCCTGCAACCTAAAATAAAATCGTTTTTCCAGAACGATTTGAAATTTTTTAATTTTCTCGAAAAATTTCAGCATCTTCTCGAATTTTTTTCTAGAAAATGCGCAGGATTTCGAGGGTATGTCTATTCACCAAAAATTATTGTAATCGACCCTCGGAACTGAAAATAATATTTTCAGAACGATTCGAAATTTTTTTCTCCCCGTCGAAACATTTCACACATTCTCAAATTTTTTTCGCGAAAGTGGATAGGATTTTGAGGGTATGTCTAATGATAAAAAATGATAGTAATTGACTCCTGCAACTAAAAATAATTTTTCCACGACGATTTGAAATTTTTTAATTTTGTCAAAAAATTTCACACCTCGAATTTTTGTTTCGAAAATGGTTAGGAATTCGGGAGTATGTCTATTCACCAAAACTGATTATAATCGACCCTGCAACCTAAAATAAAATCGTTTTTTCGAGAACGATTTGAAATTTTTTAATTTTCTCGAAAAATTTCAGCATTTTCTCGAATTTTTTTCTCGAAAGTGGATAGGATTTTGTTGTCACAGGAAACCGTTCGTGGTATATCACGAGACGGAATCCGTTAACGGTTCAGCGTTGCACACGTCGTGGTTTGCACACGGCGTGGTTTGCACACGTCGTGCAATCGCCCTTTTCGGTTAGGGCGATCGTCGATTGTTAAATCGTGTTGATGGCGCAACGTGGAGGTGAACGCATAAAGGACAACACACATGAATTTAATAGAACACTTTAATGTACATATACGCAATACACGGCGTGGGAGGTTTATATATCCCGTTATACACCCGAGCGTAGCTGACTCCACGAACGAACTGCCCCCGTACACGCAGTATGGGGGTAGATCGGTATATCTACTCTTCGCCCCCGGTAGATGGCGGCAGCGGTTCCGTTACCGGTCATACATGGATCGCCCTGGGCTATGTTAATCCTAACACTCCCCCTCGAGACATGGATGACCTCTGGATGTCTCGGTTTCTTCGATTCCCATGATGCTGAGGCATCTTCGATGTTTAGGCCCGGAAACTGCTTTCGTGAGCATATCCGCTGCCATGTTTTCTGTCGGCACGTAGTTGACCACCAGATTTCCTTCTTGCAACGCTTCACGAACATAATGGTGACGCACGTCGATGTGTTTGCTTCGGTTATGAAATACCGGATTCTCGGCCAATTTGCGTGCCCCATTGTTGTCACATAGGATCTTCGTTTCTGCAAGTTCTAGGAATCCGAGTTCCGTGATAAAACGACGCAGGTACGTGGCTTCCTTGGACGCTTCGGAGAGCGCCATATATTCAGCCTCCGTAGATGATAGGGCTACTGTTCTCTGCTTCTTGGATTCCCATGAAATGGGGCATCCACTCAGAACGAATACGTAACCCGTATACGACCTCCTGTCATGCGGACAGTTTGCCCAGTCCGCATCTGCGTATCCCTTTAATGTTTCGAAGGTCCTCCTGTAACAAAGACCGATATTACCCGTACCCTTGAGGTACCTGAGAACGCGCTTTGCAGCAGTCCAGTGCTTGCGTCGTAGCAGCAGTTGAATTGACTGAGGTAGCTGACGGCGAAGGCGATGTCTGGCCTGGTGCACACTGCGAGGTACATCAGCGCACCAATCAATTCCTTATACGGATATGGTTTTTTCTCGGCACTTAATTTTTCGTCGTTCTTCTTTAATTTCGTTCCTGGATCGAGAGGTGTTGCGACCGTCTTTGATTCGGACATCCCGAATCGTTGCAAAATGTCTCTAATGTATCCAGTTTGACGCATTTCCATTCCATCCTTATTCCGGGAAAATTCAATTCCAAGGCAGTAACTAACTTTGCCAAGGTCCTTGATTTCGAATCTTTTAGATAGGTGTTGTTTCAGTTCGGCGATGGCTCTTTGATTCCGTGATGCTACGAGAATATCGTCTACGTTGGTTGCGATTAGAAGGAGATTCTCGTTCTTTCCTTTATAATAGACGCATGAATCCGCTGAGGATTGCTTTGCGCCGAAATCCAGCATCGCCTGCTTCAGTTTCGTATTCCAGCAACGTCCAGCCTGACGCAGACCGTAAAGTGCCTTCTTCAGCAGGCAAACCTTGTCTCCTTTCTTGAGGCTGTTGAGCATCATCGCTGCTTTCTGCCCGATGTCTCCCTTCGTCCGATCGGCCTTTGCGATCAGTTCCAGCGTCTCCTTTGCAAATTTTGGAACTTCCATGAAGACTTCCTCTTCAAGCGTGCCATTTAAGTATGCTGTCGTGACGTCGAATTGATTTACGAGCATCTTATTTTCTACTGCCAAAGCTATCATGGCGCGAATGGATCCAATCCGTGTCACCGGCGCGAATGTTTCGTTGAAGTGCACTCCCGGCCGTTGTGAAAATCCTTTCACTACGACGCGAGCTTTCCTTCTCTCGATGAACCCGTCTTGGTTATATTTGTTCCGCAAGACGATACGGCTGCCGATCACTTCTCGATTTTCTGGTCGATCGACAAGCGTCCACGTGTCGTTTTTGATAATCGACTTTAATTACGAAGCCATTGCACGGTACCATTCGTCGGCTTCTGATCCCTGAACAGCATCTTCGATCGAAATTTCCGTTAGATTGGCTATTTCTGGATCTTCGGTTGAATCGTTCGCCACCTTGTACACCTTCCTGGGTCTCCCCCTGAGTCCAGTTTTTACCTTCTGTGGTCTTCCTCGGCCTCTTCGCGATGTGTCCTGAATCTGGTCAGTGTGATTCCCGTCGTTGTTCTCATGGTTTCCATCGTGATTTTCGTGGTTTCCGTCGTGATTTTCCATGGGATCTACGGTGAACTCCACTTCCTCCTCCGAGTCTTCCGCGCCTTCTGCTTCCAGTTCCTTGCAATTGTCTTCTATCGAGGCAATTGGATTGCTCAGGAATTTTACGTCGCGCGTGATGTCGATTCTGTTTTCATCGGGGAGCCACACTCGATATGCTTTCGACTGTTCCGAGTAACCCACAAAAACGCCCTTTTTGGCCCGCGGGTCGAACTTTCCCTTGTTGTCTCTTTTCAACGTGAAGACTTCGCATCCGAATTCCTTGAGATGGCTTACGTCTGGGACTTTTCCGGTCCACTTCTCGTAAGCAGTTTTCCCGTCGAGGCTGTTCGAAGGACATCTGTTTCGAATATAGTTCGCAGTGTTAACTGCTTCACCCCAAAACGACGAAGGTAGTGCCGATTGAAGTAAAAGGCATCTCGTCGTGTCGAGTAGCGTTCGATTGCGCCTTTCCGCGACGCCGTTTTGTTCTGGTGTGTACGTCACCGTCAGCCTTCGCCTGATGCCATTCGTTCTTAGGAATGTGTCGAACGACTCGTTCCGGTATTCCTTACCGTTGTCTGACTGTAGATGTTTAATTTTCCTGCCAGTCAGATTTTCGGCGAAAGCCTTAAAATCTTTGAACGCCTCCAGAACTTGATCCTTTCGTTTTAATAATCGAATTTCGCACCATCTCGAGGAGTCGTCGATGAACGTGACGAAATACTTCGCTTTTCCGTTCGATTCGATTCGCATCGGCCCGCACACGCCGGAGTGAATTATGTCTAATAATTCCGACATCCGTTTTGACTTCTTAGGAAAAGGAGTTCTTGTCATTTTGCCACGAAGGCAGATTTCGCAGTCGAGATTTCCATCTGATCTTCCGAGGTTCATTCCACGTACGGACCCGTTGCGGTTACACGCCTGGAGATCCTTGATGTTTAAGTAGCCCATCCTGCGGTGCCACGTTTCGGTTGTGTCTGCGTCCGACCTGCTTTTGTTGTCCGGTTCCGCGCTCGCGCTGGTTTTGCGTTTGCTCTCGCGCACGTAATAGAGCCCGTCGATTCGGTCGGCTATTAGGATCGTGTCGCCCTTTTGGTCGATAATCGCGGCGGATTCCTTTTCGAAAACAACCTTGTAGTCTTTTTCGGTGATTTTTCCCACTGACAGCAGGTTGATCCGTAAGTCAGGAACGTGTAACGCCGCGCGCAAGTTCACGTTCTTACGTTGACCGTCGATTTCCGTTACGAAAGACAACGTTCCTTTTCCGCTTATCTTCGTCGACGCGTTGCTGGCGAGATTTATTTTCCCGAGTCCTATTTCGACGATTTCATCGAACTCAGTGCCGTCGTGACACATGTGCGCGGTGCAGCCACTGCCCAAGGACCATTTCCCGCGCGCTTTCGCGTCGGTCGCGCCGAGGGCTTCCGTTCGAAACGGTTGCTGCGTCGTAGCGAGCATGCTGACGTCATCCGCTGCGTTCGCGTCGTCGACCCGTTTCGGCCGTTCTCGGCATTCCGAGGCCTTATGCCCCGTTCTGCGGCACCGATGGCACTTGTACCGAAATGGCTCGCGTTTCGTCGTGTCTTCTCGTTTCGAATCGTATTTCGGCTCGTTCCTGCCTTTCCGATTCGCGTCTTCCCGTTTCGCGTATTGTCTTCTCGCGACCATTGCACTCGACATGGCGGCACGCGTTTCACTTTTTCGCGCGTCACCTTCTTCCGTAATTTTCACGCGTAACATTTCCGGTTTCGGCAGTTCATCGCGTGACTCTATCGCGCACCGAAAATTTTCGAAGCTGAGAGGCAAACTGTACAGCAATAATACCGCCAACATATCGGGATGAATCTCTACCTCCATTTCGCTTAATTTGTCGATCGTGTCGAAATATTTTTGTAAATGATCCCGCACATCCGAGCCTTCTTCCATCCGGTGCAGGGCTAGTTGTTTTAGGAGAGAAGCTTTCTGTGCCGGACTATTTACTTGTTTCAACTCGGACGGTTTTATCGACAAAATAATATCAGATTTTGCCTTTCTGTCTGCCGTTCCCCACATCCTAGCTGCTTCGACCGTTGCCGCGTTACCGATTGCAATTTCCGGTTTTAGTCTTTCCCCGCTGACGTATACCCATGCGTCGTTCTTTATCAAGAGCGCTTCCATTTGGATTTTCCATGTGTCGTAGTTGTCTTTATTCAGCAGTTCGATTCTGACCGTGCTAGACGACGCCATTTTTTCCTTTCTTGGTTCGGTTCGAGACGCACGACGCTAACCTCAAAAAAAGAAATTTTCACAACACACGTTTCTCGCGTTCACTCTTTATTTCCGTATGCCTGGGCCCATAACCTGTTGATGGCGCAACATGGAGGTGAACGCATAAAGGACAACACACATGAATTTAATAGAACACTTTAATGTACATATACGCAATACACGGCGTGGGAGGTTTATATATCCCGTTATACACCCGAGCGTAGCTGACTCCACGAACGAACTGCCCCCGTACACGCAGTATGGGGGTAGATCGGTATATCTACTCTTCGCCCCCGGTAGATGGCGGCAGCGGTTCCGTTACCGGTCATACATGGATCGCCCTGGGCTATGTTAATCCTAACAAATCGAACCGTTCTTAAGA
>NW_025106936.1:0-10832 GCF_013123115.1 Colletes gigas
ATTCTTCCATGGAGGTAACGTCATCTGGCCTGATATAAGTCGATGCGTGTTTTCCAGCCCGCCTGAAAAAATACAGGAAACTTCGTTGCTTGAGCTGCTTCGATTCAGAAACGTTCTTTCCTAAATTTACTATTTACAGACACACTCGAGTCGGGACGCGGCCAGTTTGGCGTCGACTGGCAAATGGAAGACACGCGTCTTACTTGTAATATAGAAGTAGCGATTCCATTAGAATCGCTTCACAATGCCTTTTCGTATCAGCTAGCGGAAAATGCCAATCATTGGTTCCTATTGCGATAGATGAATATCGGAAATCGTAGTGGGACCGCGTATAAATTCATTCGTGCGCGAGCAACCGGCCTGTTCCCATCCACCGTTCAACGCAGACACCAAAATAGTAACGGTGGAAGTTTGTTCTCTTTTCTCTTTTCAGGCAGCGGTTATCGTTTACTCCGCGAAAACTAATCAGCGTAAAATGCACACGGCGCGAACCATCGCGAGAGATTAACGTTCCGCGAGACCGTATCCCCACAGAGTTTCTATTCGCAGACGAGCCTGACTGGAGAAAACTGAAGGAAGAGGAAGGGAAAGGCTCAGCCTTTGGGAATGCCTCTGAGACACTACCTGGTGAAGTACATCTTCCCGACGTTGACGCAAGCCTCATCGAAGTTGCGAACTTGCGGCCGACGACCCCGTCGACTTCTCGTGAGTCCATCGAAAATCATCTTACAAGCCCATGTTCGCGAATTATTATTAAAACGCGTTCGAAGTTTCGACGGAATTATCTGCGAAAATTTACTCTCCTCTTACCTTCGTATCGTTCGGAGGATCGAACAACGGCAGGAACTTGTTTTTATGTTTTCTTTTATCTGGTTTACCGAAGGCCGTATAGAATTGCAAAAATGCATAACAAACAAGGAATAGGATTATTGTGCCACGAATCTCCCGGAAAAGTAGTACGCTTAGCAACGGACATACTTTCGCGTCTACGCTTCTGTTCAGAGGCTGAAATCACGGGCAATCTTTCCAAGCGATCACCCAACGTTCCTCTGCGCCCCTAACGTATTGTTTTTAGATCTACGATACTCCGGATTTCGCTCGAGAATACTTATTGATTGTGCCACATTTTACATTTAATATTGAAACAATTGGGTCGACCATAGTCGTGGAAATTATCGAAAGATAAATTGCTACCTTGTGGGCGTCTATTAGATTGGAGTTAGCGGATGCCTCGGTTGAGTTAGTTTACAAGCTGGTTGATAATCATGTCAAAAGTTGAGACGCGTGATTCCACGCGACAAATAGAGTCAGAATGTGGTTACCATTTTACAATCTGAGGTTCCATTTTCAAGGTATAAGGAAAGTTTCAGGGTCTGACTTCCGTCGCGCTATTTAAGCGTCAGACAGTCTGGAACGCGTACAGATATTATACACGGTCACGTAAGACAAACACGAGGAAGATATACGTTGACATACATTGTATCGTTAACAGAAACCATTGCAATACAATCTGGAATCTTTCGTGGTTGATTCTATTCGCTTCGACTGTGTTTCAAGCACCATAACTTTACGATTACGAACACGTTTATTTTCGAAAACAACAGATTTTTATTTCGTTTGAACTCTGCGCAAACGTTTCTTACGAAGCATACACGTATCGGTTTCTGATTCAGTTGTCGTCTTACTATTGGAATAGCCTGCATAAGCAAATACAGCCCAGATACGGGCAAAATACCAACAACGTACGTGACATTATCGGGTGTAGAAACGATCCCCTAATTACCACTTTGCGATTCAAAGACAAACATCGATGCTGTATTCATAATTTTCAACGACTGGCTTGGAATAATTTCCACAAAATATAAATTCCGCTCATCGTTGCTCGTCAAACAAGTTCGATTAGTAAAAAGATTTCGCCATGAAAATGTCTTTCACGCAAAACGGGTAATTCGGAATATTAAAGTTAATCCACGCTGGTACGCAAACGAACGGGCATGACTACATTAATGCTGCTCTATGAATATTGAAACAGCAATTTCGTGATTCTGCCGTGAAATTCATTTAAACCGTAAACGTTAATAGTCTTTTCTGAGCCGATTCGTATTGCCTTTTCCGATTCTAAGAAAAACGAGTACGTTGATATTCGAGATAGAGAACCGACTAATCGTATGAATAAAACAAACGTTCGTTAGTAAATTCGACCTCGTCTTTTTGAACGAAGCTTCGAGCGAGGATCGGGATCACTGTGTCCCGCAGCACCGATTAAACTCGGACGCATGGAAAGCTTTACGACGAATTGCCTTTCCTGATATCCATTCGATTCCGATCGATCTAAAAGTCGCTAACCTTCTCGCTGCGGAACGATTCGACGCTAAAAGGTTCAGCGATTAAATATTGAAAGCCGCGTTGTAAAAAAAGAAACCACGGTTCGCGAACTTCCTCGATCCCATAACTTTTTCACGAGGAACCTCACCGGCATCTATAATATCAAACGTACGTTCGTTTGTACGTTTTTCGAGGAAACGAAATAAAAGCTTTCGGCGTAGATGTTCTAATTTATTCCGCGGAAACTATAAACTTTCGGAGGAGATGTTTTATTTAAAAAATTCTGGTAGCCCGAGAGAAAAACGTAGGTAAATAAGGGTTGAAAGTTTAAAAGTGTTCTAAGTATGCAGATCCTTCGGAGCATTTCCGTTTTATCGAATTCGTCGGGGGAAAAAAACTACCTAACGATCCGAGGCTCCTCCTATCGCAGATGGAAACTAATCACCAGAGGGCTGGTATTAAAGCGGATATTTTTAGGCGAGGCATCGATCCGCACTGTAAACTGAGACGGTTCTGCCTGTTTAGAAGGGGAGTATGGAATTTCGGCTGGCGGAAGCGCCAGAGCCGTGACTGAAATATTTTACCAAAGGGGAGTGTGGAATCCTCGCCAAATTTCGACGCGTGTTGTCGATCGATAGGAACGCTGCTCGCTAAATTTATTTTCGGAAACGAAACAAATTATTGTCTCTTAAAATTCTTAAATTTAAGAACAGCACGCGTGTTACTTCAATAGAATTAATCGTAAAATAAAAGCTGGGGTCTCGTAGAGAAATCGTCGACACGTGGCCTTCCAATGTCAAACGGTTCCCCACCTCTGTTGCAACGTCATTACCTGGAGCTACACTCTCTTCTCGGGCTCGCAGAGTTTCGCGACGACAATTTCCTTGGTATCAACGATCGATGGATCTGGTTCTGTCGATCGGACGACGATCCGCTTCGGGACATCGAACCGCGATCGTAATGGGAGCGTGACGAGTCCCGGATTAACTGTCAGTCGGTCGCGTTTTAACCCTTTCGTCGACGCCTGGATCCCGTTCACGTTCAAGGTACTTTCGAAAAACCTTAGATGGGATCGAAGATGCCCCTCGGCAGGCTACACTCGAACGATGTTTGCGTTCGAGCGGTATCGATCACCGCTTTATGTAAGACAAACTGCCGCCGCGAACAGCCGAAGAAAAAGAAAAGTGAAATATCGACGGGAAGTAAATTCCCCATTACCCTTCGACGTGCCCCCGGCTGGTTTCGAGCAATTGGCGTTTCACGCTTCTATTCGCGTGTCGACCTTCGACGTGGCGTTCTCTGTTTAAAGGTGACATGATGCAATAAATCCCCGGTAACGCCACGTTCGTCTAAACATTACGCTTTCTATGATTTCCATCTTTTAGAAACGCGACGGAAACATATACGAGACGTATATCACCTATCAGACATACTATTCTTTGGGAGAAGAACCCTTTGCTCGAAGAAAGTAACTGTCAGAACTTTTATATTATATCCATATTAAGGTGAAAGCACCAATAATGGACGTCTTTAAGTATTTCTTCCTTGGAGGAAAAACTACCGCAATGCCTTTCCTTCCTATTCGATTGCTATACTAGCATTACTGGACTAGGCGTGACATCTCCTTACACGGTTAACGCCATTTGAAAATGCAATTAAGTAATGAAAATTAGGAACGGAACGATTAGCGTCGACAGAAATGGTTATCTTGGTTTATGGTACAATTAATATGCAAATTGTATCTCTTTGAAACTTATAATTTACATCGTAATAAATGTTTCATCGTTTTAACGAATCCATAATAATGAAATTTTACCTAATTGTAAACTAATTATACGGGAATAAATTTGCTGAGAGGGAAATTTAATCTGGGTTGGCCTGATTATTTTCTCATTTTTGTTTCGTACCGCTTTGAAAACTCTGGAACAGGTTGAATTCGTAATTATTCGCAGCACTGTATCTCAAATTCATCGAATCATAGAGTGAACCGGAGCAGAATCGTAGGAGATTCATGGTCGTTCGGTCTGGTACGCAAATGCAAGTGCGTATAACGTACGTTTAATCGTATTTCCGCGGAATGCGATCCGTGAGAAAGTTCCGGGGCATCTTGCGTCACGATGACCTTGCAGAAGTCTACGGAAGTTCAAGGGAATGAAAACGTTGTACGGGGATGAATAAATGGCGAATCGAGAGCGGCCTTCGACGATCATACTCGTAAAACGGAGAAGCGTATACAGAACGTAACGCTTCGGCGAACCGCGTGCTACTGTAATTTGTTAGATCGAGTCGTTTAACCATCGAGTAGGGAACGTTGGACGGATGGAAACGAGAGAATAATTGCTCGATAGAACGAGTGCTGGAAAAAACGAGCTATTGGAAAGGAGGAGTGGAGGGCTGAAACCTCAGGATGCAAAGCAAACATTCGAGCATAATGGAGGTCCCGTCATAACACGAGGGTGTATCACACCTTTTACAACTTTTCTGATCCGTCGTTTCAACGAACGACGAGACTGGTTAGACGTACGCGGAGCAAAGAGTCGAGGCTTTGATTACGGTACACTCGGTGTTAAGTAAACTCGCGAGATAAGGGATTAAATATATGGCTCCTGTCGATTGGAGTTTGCGGATAAATACGAAGGTGGAAATACGTGGGATAGACGTAAGTGGAAGCATTTAATTCCAGGTGGAATGAAACATCGGACCGCAAAGGGTTAATGGGGCTGAATCGCGCGAGGAATTCCAAGAACCGTGTGTGATCGAAGCTTTTCAATCATCGCGGTACAATTTATACGTCGGTCGTGTTCGATAATACGAACCGGGGTCTCGATGTTACCTGGGAAACATTTTCCGTATTTTTCTCGCGAGGAGCTCGCGCTCGTCGACGGCATAAACGCGAACGAGATTGAAGATTTCGTTTTCGAATGTGCAGCGAGTTGTTCGGGTGCTCTTTTTTCCAGCGCGCGCCACACAATTCCCCTGGTCGTTACCTGAAACGTCTGAAACTTCTAATGTTTGCCCCCTCCGCGTACACACCGGGTGTCTAAGAAATAAAGCGATCATTCGCAGCGGGAGTTAATATCTCCCGCTGCGAATGATTCGCTTTATTTCTTAGACACCCGGTGTGTACGCGGAGGGGGCAAACATTAGAAGTTTCAGTCACGTTTCAGGTAACGACCAGGGGAATTGTGTGGCGCGCGCTGGAAAAAAGAGCACCCGAACAACTCGCTGCACATTCGAAAACGAAATCTTCAATCTCGTTCGCGTTTATGCCGTCGACGAGCGCGAGCTCCTCGCGAGAAAAATACGGAAAATGTTCCCAGGTAACATCGAGACCCCGGTTCGTATTATCGAACACGACCGACGTATAAAATTGTACCGCGATGATTGAAAAGCTTCGATCACACACGGTTCTTGGAATTCCTCGCGCGATTCAGCCCCATTAACCCTTTGCGGTCCGATGTTTCATTCCACCTGGAATTTAAATGCTTCACTTACGTCTATCCCACGTATTTCCACCTTCGTATTTTATCCGCAAACTCCAAATCGACAGGAGCCATATATTTAATCCCTTATCTCGCGAGTTTACTTAACACCGAGTGTACCGTAATCAAAGCCTCGACTCTTTGCTCCGCGTACGTCTAACCAGTCTCGTCGTTCGTTGAAACGACGGATCAGAAAAGTTGTAAAAGGTGTGATACACCCTCGTGTTATGACGGGACCTCCATTATGCTCGAATGTTTGCTTTGCATCCTGAGGTTTCAGCCCTCCACTCCTCCTTTTCCAATAGCTCGTTTTTTCCAGCACTCGTTCTATCGAGCAATTATTCTCTCGTTTCCATCCGTCCAACGTTCCCTACTCGATGGTTAAACGACTCGATCTAACAATTTACAGTAGCACGCGGTTCGCCGAAGCGTTACGTTCTGTATACGCTTCTCCGTTTTACGAGTATGATCGTCGAAGGCCGCTCTCGATTCGCCATTTATTCATCCCCGTACAACGTTTTCATTCCCTTGAACTTCCGTAGACTTCTGCAAGGTCATCGTGACGCAAGATGCCCCGGAAACTTTCTCACGGATCGCATTCCGCGGAAATACGATTAAACGTACGTTATACGCACTTGCATTGCGTACCAGACCGAACGACCATGAATCTCCTACGATTCTGCTCGGTTCACTCTATGATTCGATGAATTTGAGAATACAGTGCTGCGAATAATTACGAATTCAACCTGTTCCAGAGTTTTCAAAGCGGTACGAAACAAAAATGAGAAAATAATCAGGCCAACCAGATTAAATTTCCCTCTCAGCAAATTTATTCCCGTATAATTAGTTTACAATTAGGTAAAAATTTCATTATTATGGATTCGTTAAAAACGATGATGAAACATTATTACGATGTAAATTATAAGTTTCAAAGAGATACAATTTGCATATTAATTGTACCATAAAACCAAGATAACCATTTCTGTCGACGCTAATCGTTCCGTTCCTAATTTTCATTACTTAATTGCATTTTCAAATGCGTTAACCGTGTAAGGAGATGTCACGCCTAGTCCAGTAATGCTAGTATAGCAATCGAATAGGAAGGAAAAGGCATTGCGGGTAGTTTTTCCTCCAAGGAAGAAATACTTAAAGACGTCCATTATTGGTGCTTTCACCTTAATATGGATATAATATAAAAGTTCTGACAGTTACTTTCTTCGAGCAAAAGGTTCTTCTCCCAAAGAATAGTATGTCTGATAGGTGATATACGTCTCGTATATGTTCCGTCGCGTTTCTAAAAGATGGAAATCATAGAAAGCGTAATGTTTAGACGAACGTGGCGTTACCGGGGATTTATTGCATCATGTCACCTTTTAAACAGAGAACGCCACGTCGAAGGTCGACACGCGAATAGAAGCGTGAAACGCCAATTGCTCGAAACCAGCCGGGGGCACGTCGAAGGGTAATGGGAATTTACTTCCCGTCGATATTTCACTTTCTTTTTCTTCGGCTGTTCGCGGCGGCAGTTGTCTTACATAAAAGCGGTGATCGATACCGCTCGAACGCAACATCGTTCGAGTTGTAGCCTGCCGAGGGGCATCTTCGATCCCATCTAAGGTTTCGAAAGTACCTTGAACGTGAACGGGATCCAGGCGTCGACGAAAGGGTTAAACGCGACCGACTGACAGTTAATCCGGGACTCGTCACGCTCCCATTACGATCGCGGTTCGATGTCCCGAAGCGGATCGTCGTCCGATCGACAGAACCAGATCCATCGATCGTTGATACCAAGGAAATTGTCGTCGCGAAACTCTGCGAGCCCGAGAAGAGAGTGTAGCTCCAGGTAATGACGTTGCAACAGAGGTGGGGAACCGTTTGACATTGGAAGGCCACGTGTCGACGATTTCTCTACGAGACCCCAGCTTTTATTTTACGATTAATTCTATTGAAAGTAACACGCGTGCTGTTCTTAAATTAAGAATTTTAAGAGACAATAATTTGTTTCGTTTCCGAAATAAATTTTAGCGAGCAGCGTTCCTATCGATCGACAACACGCGTCGAAATTTGGCGAGGATTCCACACTCCCCTTTGGTAAAATATTTCAGTCACGGCTCTGGCGCTTCCGCCAGCCGAAAATTCCATACTCCCTTCTAAACAGGCAGAACCGTCTCAGTTTACAGTGCGGATCGATGCCTCGCCTAAAAAATATCCGCTTTAATACCAGCCCTCTGGTGATTAGTTTCCATCTGCGATAGGAGGAGCCTCGGATCGTTAGGTAGTTTTTTCCCCGACGAATTCGATAAAACGGAAAATGCTCCGAAGGATCTGCATACTTTAGAACACTTTTAAACTTTCAACCCTTATTTACCTACGTTTTCTCCGGGCTACCAGAATTTTTTAAATAAAACATCTCTCCGAAAGTTTATAGTTTCCGCGGAATAAATTAGAACATCTACGCCGAAAGCTTTATTTCGTTTCCTCGAAAAACGTACAAACGAACGTACGTTTGGATATTATAGATGCCGGTGAGGTTCCTCGTGAAAAAGTTATGGGATCGAGGAAGTTCGCGAACCGTGGTTTCTTTTTTACAACGCGGCTTTCAATATTTAATCGCTGGAACCTTTTAGCGTCGAATCGTTCCGCAGCGAGAAGGTTAGCGACTTTTAGATCGATCGGAATCGAATGGATATCAGGAAAGGCAATTCGTCGGAAAAAAGCTTTCCATGCGTCCGAGTTAATCGGTGCTGCGGGACACAGTGATCCCGATCCTCGCTCGAAGCTTCGTTCAAAAAGACGAGGTCGAATTTACTAACGAACGTTTGTTTATTCATACGATTAGTCGGTTCTCTATTCTCGAATATCAACGTACTCGTTTTCTTAAGAATCGGAAAAGGCAATACGAATCGGCTCAGAAAAGACTATTAAACGTTTACGGTTTAAATGAATTTCACGCAGAATCACGAAATTGCTGTTTCAATATTCATAGAGCAGCATTAATGTAGTCATGCCCGTTCGTTGCGTACCAGCGTGGATTAACTTAATATTCCGAATTACCGTTTGCGTGAAAAGACATTTTCAATGGCGAAATCTTTTTACTAATCGAACTTGTTTGACGAGCAACGATGAGCGGAATTTATATTTGTGGAAATGATTCCAAGCCAGTCGTTGAAAATTATGAATACAGCATCGATGTTTGTCTTTGAATCGCAAAGTGGTAATTAGGGGATCGTTTCTACACCCGATAATGTCACGTACGTTGTTGGTATTTTGCCCGTATCTGGGCTGTATTTGCTTATGCAGGCTATTCCAATAGTAGACGACAAACTGAATCAGAAACCGATACGTGTATGCTCGTAAAGAAACGTTTGCGCAGAGTCCAAACGAAATAAAAATCTGTTGTTTTCGAAAATAAAAACGTGTTCGTAATCGTAAAGTTATGGTGCTTGAAACACAGTCGAAGCGAATAGAATCAACCACGAAGATTCCAGATATGTATTGCAATGGTTTCTGTTAACGATACAATGTATGTCAACGTATATCTTCTCGTGTTTGTCTTACGTGACCGTGTAATAATATCTGTACGCGTTCCAGACTGTCTGACGCTTAAATAGCGCGACGGAAGTCAGACCCTGAAACTTTCCTTATACCTTGAAAATGGAACCTCAGATTGTAAATGGTAAACCACATTCTGACTCTATTGTCGCGTGGAATCACGCGTCTCAACTTTTGACATGATTATCAACCAGCTTGTAAACTAACTCAACCGAGGCATCCGCTAACTCCAATCTAATAGACGCCCACAAAGGTAGCAATTTATCTTTCGATAATTTCCACGACTATGGTCGACCCAATTGTTTCAATATTAAATGTAAAATGTGGCACAATCAATAAGTATTCTCGAGCGAAATCCGGAGTATCGTAGATCTAATAAACATACGTTAGGGGCGCAGAGGACACGTTGGGTGATCGCTTGGAAAGATTGCCCGTGATTTCAGCCTCTGAACAGAAGCGTAGACGCGAAAGTATGTCCCGTTGCTAAGCGTACTACTTTTCCGGAGATTCGTGGCACAATAATCCTATTCCTTTGTTTGTTATGCATTTTGCAATTCTTATACGGCCTTCGGTAAACCAGATAAAAAGAAAACAATAAAAACAAGTTCCCTGCCGTTTGTTCGATCCTCCGAAACGATAACGAAGGTAAAGAGAGGAGAGTAAAAGTTTCGCAGATAATTACCGTCGAAACTTCGAACGCGTTTTAATAATATTCGCGAACAATGGGCTTGTAGATGATTTTCGATGGACTCACGAGAAAGTCGACGGGGTCGTCGGGCCGCAAGTTTCGCAACTTCGATGAGGCCTTGCGTCAACGTCGGGAAGATGTACTTCACCAGGTAGTGTCTCAGAGGCATTCCCATAAGGCTGAGCCTTTCCTCTTCCTCTTCCTTCAGTTTCTCCATCAGGCTCGTCTGCGAATAGGAAACTCTGTGGGGGATATCGGTCTCGCGGAACGTTAATCTCTCGCGATGGTTCGCGCCGTGTGCATTTTACGCTGATTAGTTTCGCGGAGTAAACGATAACCGCTGCCGGAGAACAATTCCACCGTTAATATTTTGTGTCTGCGTTGAACGGGGATGGGACAGGGCCGGGTTGCTCGCGCAACGAATGATTTATACGCGGTCCCTACGATTTCCGATATTCATCTATCGAAATAGGAAACCAATGATTGGCATTTTCCGATAGCTGATACGAAAAGGCATTGTGGAAGCGATTCTAATGGAATCGCTACTTCTATATTACAATTAATACCGCGTGTCTTCCATTTGCCATCGACGACCAAAATGGCCGCGTCTCGACTCGAAGTGTTTCTGTTTTTTTTTTAAATATTAAATTTAAGGAAAGGATCGTTTATGAATCGAAGCAGCTTCAAGCAACGAATTTCTGTGTATTTTTACGGGCTGGAAACACGATCGATTATATCAGGGACAGATGGACGTTACCTCCATGGAAGAATATTAAATTAAATTT
>NW_025106937.1:0-10751 GCF_013123115.1 Colletes gigas
AGGCAACATTATTATAATTTTAAACTGAAAACAACATTATTCTTTGGTATATTGTTCTTAGATAAACAGTACGTAAGTGGTACCTAGTACCGGATAAAGCACAAAAAGTGATGTAATTGTAGAACAGCTTTAAAGTTATATACAATGGCCACAAATATACATAGGTAGTTGTCTGGACAAGGTTCTTGGCAGATTGAGCACTGATTCTAATCTTCATCTGTGTCTTGTAGCCGTTTTAGCGCCACGCAGCGCGATCGCGCTGTTCGCGTTCTGTGCTGAAATGTGCCGCGATATTTGGTCACGATCGCAAACTTTTGTGTGTTTAGTATAACGTTTCTGATATGACCGATGAAATTTTTAAAAGCGAAACGCGAGCGCGCCGATACGGCGTATTTCAACGAAAAAAAAAGCAGCGCAATCGCGTCGATCGGTATTACTCGCAGATAAATGAACGAAGCGCTATCGCGCAGCACGGCACAATCCGACACGGATTTTTAAAAACCCCGGGCACTAAAACGGCTAGGCAGGCTACAATAATGGTTCTAGTGTTTTCCTTTCTCAGGACTCTGGCTTTTCTTCCTCTTCTTCCTTGGTTGATCTATTTCTTATATTTTTGCATATTAAGCGCATTGTGTAGTTCTTTAAGAATTAAAATTTCCCATAAATGCATAAACATCCGCAGTCTAGTAATAACTAAGAGCCTTCTAGGTTCTTAATCCTCAATTTGCCTTGTTGTTGAAAACATTATTTTTGGAAGGTCTCTTAAAAATAGCAGCATTTACTCGTTCGTATCATAAAGCTGCTTTTTCAGAAATCCTAACAATGGCACAGCGGTAATTATTCGAAATAGAGGGCACCTCACCGATTTCAATGATTTTCAAATATGTTATAGAACTCGAACTTTCTAACCAAGTGTTTCTTATACATACAACCCATCCTTGGCTTTAGTTTTCGTAATATTTACAAAATTCTGTCAGTACTATTACGTTCAATTTGGCTCATACGAGAGTGTCTGGCGGCTGCTTATTTACTCTTTAAATTTATTTATTTTTTAAAATATTTGTAAAATTTTGTGTCGTACTTGCTTCGGATCGTAAGTAGCCCTCAATTCGGTGACGAAAAAAAATATAGCTCAACCTTAACCTAATTCGTAGAAACTAATGCTGTTCTGCTAGTATTAGTTCATATGAAATTACTGATTGCTTGGCTACTTTTCTTCTCGTTAACTTTACCTAACCCTATTCTTTTGGGACAAGCATGTGTGATTAACTAAACATCATATTTATGTAATTAAGTTCTGATTAGTTCATTTATTGGAAACATTTTTATCATTATTTTAAAAAATGCTTTTAAACGATTGTCAAAACCGAATGTATGTTTAAACATCAATTCAGCAAAAATACTATCAAAGTAGTATCAGTTTTTACGAATTAGATTAAGGTTGAACCGTATCTTTTCTCGTCAGTGTACGACACAGAATTTTACAGATATTTCAGAAACTAGAGCCGAGGAGGGTTATTATGTACATACAATACATATGTATAGGAAAAACTTGTTTCGAATGTGGAGTTCTATAATTATTTAAAAATCATGGAAATCAGTGAGGTGCTCCCTATTCCGAAGAATTACCAAGAGTTTCTAAAAAAGATTTTTTTATGGAAACCACTTTACTAAACGTGAAAAACACCATAACACTTAAAAGAGTAGTTACCAAGTCGTATAAAAACACAATACACTTTCTTTTTAGCCATTGCAATTTACTAAATGTAACGCTTCATACTCTAAGCGATGTAACGTTTCTCGTATCTAGAGGAACATAAAACCTTTCTCTTGCCATCAAACACGTGACTACCGTGTGTTGCTTTCGTCTCGTTTTTCTTTCCACTACATCTATGCCCTCAGCGATCTCATCGAATGTTTTGTTTCAAAGTATTAGAAACTACGAGGTTATGTGAAAATAATTCTATTCATTAATCAATTATATGTATATATTGTCTTCATTACACAAGGTGTTCGGCCACCCCTGGGGAAAATTTTAATGGGAGATTCTAGAGGTTAAAATAAGACGAAAATCAAGAATACCAATTAGTTGATGGAGGCTTCGTTAAAAAATTATTAACGTTTAAATTTCCGCCTATAGATAGGCAGCCTGCATACAGCTGCGTGCGAACGATAATGGTTCTCATTCAGCATGAGAAGTTCTACTTAGTGACGTATCGACAGCCTCACAGTTTTCTGAGTGAGAACCTAATCACACGTACGCAACTGTTCGCAGATTGCCGTTCTACAGTCGGAACTTTAAACGTTAATAACTTTTTAACGAAGCCTCGATTAACAAATTGGTATTCTTGATTCTCGTCTTATTTTTACCTCTAGAATCTCCCATTAAAATTTTTCCCAGAGGTGACCGAACACCCTGTATATAGAAGGTATGTATATCTTTACTTGTTCTTTATGCAAGGTCTCTATACTAACTAACTAGTTTCATCGATGCACCCACCGAAGAGACGTAAAAATGCGTCGCTGTACGCCTTAGCGATCAACTCTTATCTAAATCCCTAATGAACACTTGGTTCTTAGATCCTGAAGGATGTCTAGTCTAATTTGATTTTGAAATTGCGGGGTTTTCAAAAAAAAAGGAGAGGGCTTGGCATTTTGATTCATTGATGTTTATGACGTGTTCGCGAGCAGTATGTCCGTGAGATATAATAAATTTATTTCCTCCAGTAATACTCTCTGGCAAAAATCCTACACTACGCATACAGGAAGTGAAAGTTTATACTTCGAAGATTGATTTTTGTATCGAGCTTACTGCGTACGAAATTCAACGCAAAGTTATGTATCTATCTAGGTACTGTCCGTGACTAGGGGAACTTCTCCTACTATGAATTAGATCCCGTCGTGGAAGCTACGACAGCAAAGTGGCATGTTGCGTGACTTGTAAATCAGGAGTTCAGCGATATTTAACCAGTTCTGATTTATAACCCATACAACACGAAACTTGTAACTTCGTCGTCACGGCTTCTATGGCCAGAGAACTTATAATATAGGTGCAATACTGCCCGCTTTTGCGCCCACAGCTCGGGACTGGCCACGAACGCTTATACGGAGAGGTGAATTCTATCAATTCAACGGAGAGAAGGGAAGAGAATGAGTATAAGCAAGATGCAAATAACTGGCACGTGCCGGCAGGTTCGAGCGTTAATTGTCAGTTGTCTTATATGTCGGAGGAGCAACTTCATCAACCATTGCTCTTGGGCTACTTCTATCAGGTCCTTTCGGGCAACCAAGCCTTTGCCTCGTCATTTTTTTCATATTGTTTAAAACTTTTAACTATTTAAACAATTAACTGATAACTGGAACGCACACTTTATTAACAAGAAAGTATATTCAACGAAAACGGATGAGTCCTGTGCAGGATATTCCTTTAACTTTTTTCACGCGCGTCCTTTTCGTCCAGAAACCCTTTTTGTTCTTCCCCTTTTCTTTTCGTACATTTCATTTTGTTCAAACGCTCCGGTATCCCAACAACCAACTCGACTACCTTCAAAGGCCACATCCAAACGTCAACGCCAGCCAGACGCATGTTTGCGTTTTCGATGACATTCTTTGCATCGATTAAATTTAGGTATCGATTAGGGCCAACATAATTTTATTCGTTCAATATGAAATAATATGAATTACGATAATAAAAACCTTCTAATGAATTACGACATATATTTTACAACTGAGCTCACCCATTACTTGATAGTTTTTAAAGATTATTTAAAGTCACATAAATACCTGGTAATGTATAGCGAGGTCGTAAAATCAGCCAGGCGTTAAAGTAAACATGTCTCAGCTGCTGAAACAAACGAATTGACAGATATATCATAAGATCAGGATGTGAAGCCATGGTCAGATTAAGGAGAAATTTTTAATTCATTGTGAATCTATCTTTTACAATATATTGAAGCAAAAATTCAACTCACACTACAATTTTTCTTTCTTGTTCTTCAATTTGCTCCTTTTATTCATTATTCATATTTTCTGCTTTTTTTTTACTTTATTTACAGCCGTTTTCCAATTATATGGTTTAATATTATTTATGTTTTCCTTGATCAATTCAAAAACTCGTGGATGGAATTTTGAATAGTTATTATGTCTTCTTATTTATATTGCGTAGAACCCTAAGAGAGAATGCAATGCACGAGCCTGAGTGCTGCAGCATTAATTAGTACTGATTCTTAAGAATTTAGTTTAGGATCTCGTTATATCATGGCCTTAATATATTATGAAGTACTCCCACTTTGGCGTTCGCACTTTTGCCCATTTTAATGTCCGTTGCTATCCTCACTAATTTTTGGAAGTTAGACAGCTTTTACATTTAATATTTCACGTCTACAAAAGATCGTTAAAATCGAAGTGGTATATTCGTCGAACAACGAAACAAAAATGACTTTTTGAATTGTGACACATGTTTTCTGTTCCCGTAAGTGAAGCATGTGCCAAAAAACCGTCGTCTAGGATTAAACAAATTGAAACGTATACTAAATGTTCATATATTTTTGTAACGTGGTAATTTGATATTTGATTTATTCGTGAATATATGTCACGGGCATGATAATATGAAGAAATATTGTGACAGGGATATAATATTTGCAATCATGATGTATTTTGATGATAATTATTAATTTTATAATTTACTGTATGCATGGGAGAAAAATTAAAACGTTAAATTGTGATTATTCAAGCATGAGAATTTGTAATATCTTTAAGGCATATCAAAACTGTAAATATTTTCAATCAACCATACAATTGATCATTTTGAGAAAAAATAAGTAATTTTAAAGATAGAAAATGTATAAAAATGTATACAGTTTGAAGTGAAAATAATAAATTAAAAGAAAAACTGTTGTTACTTTATGTTAGAAAACTGCAAAAATTAAACGTGGATGTTAATACCAAACATTGATGTGTTTTCAATAAATTTTTCAAAGTACAAATATTCTTTTATGTTCAACGTGCAAGGCATATATAAAATATACCAATGAAGTGTAATTTTTGCAATTCTGAATGGCCTGATGTAACCATAATACAAAAACTGGAACAAAAGCAATGTGGATAACAAATATTGTTTAGCATAGAAATGAAAATATTAAGAATATAAAAAATATATAAAAAAAAAAATAGAAACTTGTAACAAACTATGCAATAAAAAATGAAAATATGACGGATTATTTGATGTGATGCACGCTACGTTCAAACGTAATGTGTTCAAAAACTTGTAGTAGTGTCATAATAAATATAAAAAGAAGGTATAATGTTTTTCTGATGTGTTAGATGCATTCCTTAACATTGCCATAATTAACAATCTGATACAAAAATTTTAAGAAAATAGAAAAATCTGAAAATGAAAAAAATATTGTAAATAAGATCATTTCAATTTTAAATTCAAATTTAAATTAAAGATTAAGTTATTAATTATAAACTATAATCATTAGAACAATATTGAAACTTCAATTGATATTTTTCACGTTTAATTAAGTTAAAGTAATAATGAAAGAGAACAATTGTGTCTGATAAAGTACTGTGAATAATATAACCATAACAAAGAGTTTGCATAGACAATACTGTAAAGAGATGGCGGACAGAATTTAAAAAAATGAAGTACAAGGACCTAGAATGGGGTTTATAAATTATACCCAGTGGAAATTAAATAGTGACTGATCATAGTCTCAAGAGCACGATAAAGAAATAAGATAACCGATGTATGATACAAAATTTATATGCAAAATATAATATTTCACTAATTGTAAGTAATACAAATATATTTCTACGTCATTTAAAACTTTAGTTTAATACATTTTCCTGCAGTTATGTAGTTTATTTAATGGTTGATAACTCGAGATACTAAATGACATCAAGATTAAAAACTTCGTAAGAATTGAATTAAGAATTTTAAGGATTTTCAGCAATTCCAATTAATTATCTATGTTATAGTTGATAATAACCTAGAGATCTAACCACATACATATGTATTACAAAATGCTAATTAATTTTGTTATAGAAATAGTAGACAAAAAATGTTTCTACTATCAAAAGAAGAAAAATCCATCTGCATGTCATTGTATTATGCTCATTATTGAAAGATTAATATTCAACATATTCAACAAAATTGACAGCTCAAAGAACTAAATAAAAAGATTAAAAAGAAGTGTATCATCGTCTTAAACTTATTTTGACTTAGTCAATAGGTATCGATTTCAGTTTGCTGGTGAAGGATATGCAAAATTTCTATATCAAATTAATTGTGTTTAAAATCAATCGAAAAAGTATCAGGAAATTAAATTAAACTAGCTAAACTAATAATTTTTCAACGTAATTAAATAATCCCAAATTCTTATAGAATAAATAGTAACTGAAAAAATGAAATACTTCGACTATATCATAAATAGTAAATTCTGCTTTAAGGAATAATAAGTAAAAGCTTCATCTTAGAAAGAAATTAAATATAAAATGCTTAAGTACATTTTGATATAAAATACAAGTATTAATTCGAACAAAAACATATACAGGTCAGAACTTTTACAATAGATTGTGTTATTATAAAAATACCTTTTTACGAATCCATAATAAATTATATGTAGATTAAAAAATAATTTAATGCGTTGTAACTACATGTATTTTGTATAAAATATGTTTAAAAATCACAGATATGTTGGATATACATACCTGTACAACATGTATAAAAAACCCCGTTGTAGTAAAACCTATTATTAGAAAATGAAATGATATCATTAGCACGGTGGTACAATCCCTAATTTATTAGTGTTTAACTGTTAATGCTATTCTTGTGTTATCGCCACGTATGTATATAAATCTCGAGTGGTAATTTAAGCACCTTTGCATACGATATATGATATTGATCACAGGCAGGGGTCTCAAGGCAATGCTTAATTTACCGGTTAATGCGATAGAATTAAATTAATCTTAGGGAAATTAACACCTCCGTTACCGACCGAGCTACTGGTGGCTCGTGTATTACGTAATTCAATTTATAACTTTGCTCTTTCATATTAATTTACGCCATTTTAAGTCGTCGAGAAAATCGTTCGTAATATTATAGCTATGTTCATAGCAAACTTACAGATAGAATAATTATAGTATATCGTTACGACTTAATTAATTGTGCGCTGCACTGATAATGGTAACAAAAGTATACATATGTACATATAACAGTGTACAATATTTATTGAAACTAAATTCAATTAGAGATATGTAGGTGTAGTATTGTAAATACTACTTCAATTAACTGTCTGTGAACCCATCTACTTCTTTATTTTCGTAAAAGTGAACAATTTAAATATCATAAAAATAACTATGCTATTAATCAACGAAATGAGAATTTTGTTTATTTTAAATTAAATAACTAAAAATAACAAATAAGTAAATAGCTGCAAAAATTGAATATTTCAATTTCCACTTGGTTAATAAAATATTGTTCATTGATCGTGTTAGATTGAATCAGTCTAAAACATATCCTTTTTACTAGCAATGGACAAGTTTATATGTTCAATGTATTTGTAAAATATAATGAAAATGAACAGAGAATATAATTCCAGTACAACTACTGCGGTCATATTTTTATGAAGTACATATGTACATGTAAAGTAACTTGAAGTCAATAGGTATCCGCAGCCTTTTGTTTCAAATGATGACTGAAGAACTTCAAAGTGTAAACGAAATTTTATCGGAATTAGTAATAAAGTATTTAGGCTGTAACCGTAAAATACTTGAATATCTGGGGAAGTAAAATAATTTTACAATATTCAGAATGACAAAAAGAATTGATTTATGCAAAAAAAAGAAGATAACATAGTCATATTTAAAGAATAGGTTCAAATGTATGTGTTGTTTGTACCTTCTTGTGAAACAGAGATAGAATTTACCCCAATTTCTAAAATTATTCTATTATAATAAAATTTAAATCTTTTGGTTAAAATAATTCCTATGATGTTTGTAGTATAGTAGCAATTATTACGTTGTTAGAATGTATTTTCTACTAGCTATTCAATAAAAATTGTATAACCATTCAATAAAAACTGTAGAATAGAAATTATACATGACAAACGATATAGTACATATATTGTGTTCATATGACTATAATCTGACTTAATCACCTTTTAACCTTCTTTCAACATCAATGAAGAATGGTTTGAATCAATTTTACAAATAATGAACATCAACTATACTAACAAGAAAACTTCGGTGATCTATATACACCAATTGTTAAAAAATCACGCTATCTGAACGTTTCGTGAGCTTTCTTCGAGGGGCACACGCAGGTAACGCTACGATTGCTCGTAGGAAAGTGCCTTGCCGCCAATTCTGTGATGCCTATATAGTATAAGAAGTGTAGTTCCCTCGTGTAGAGATATTTTACGTTTTTACTTCCTGCATTTTTGTTGAATAAATATCATCAATCACCACAACCACGCTCTACCCCTGCCTCTATAACAACAATTGTGATAGAACTTTGCATAAATCACTGCCCCCTTAAAAATCAACCATCAACATCGATCTTAAGGAATTTAAATCCGTTCGGCTCTACAAAGAATTAATGAATTTCTTGATAAAAGCTGACTACCATCAGGGTCAAACCTGTTGCTAGTCGATTTACAATTAGACACCTTATTTCAAATTGGAAAAAGTTAACTGTAGACATGTTTATACGTATCAGGAATTATATCAGATTTTAAGATAATCTTTCAGAATAAGCCAAAACAATTCAGGATTAAAGTTAAAATTCGTTCCAAGGTAGAAACAGAATGAGTGAAGGATACAGTGTAAACAATAAATACACGAGTTCAATGCCATTGACATTTTGTCGTGATTCACTTATCCCTTGCAACATTTATTTGTCTAAATTGCGTACTTAACTTATCGCAAAATGCAAAATATCTTGATGTTTCTTAATATATTATTCGAATGTTCTCTTTTCTATTTACTACTACGGTGTACATATGAATATAAAGCCTATGCAAAGATTTATTTGAAAAATTATAAATATACGAATATAGCACGAATATATTTATTATATGACTTACATTTCGTATGTATATCAGAATAAAAAATAATTGTGACTGTTAGAGCACTCAGGGGCTCTAACTGTAGTGGTTCCGGGCGAGGGAGAAGATAGGGTAGAGAGAATTGGTACAAGTTTTCAAATAACTTTTTTATTACAAAAATATGAACAAAAATATTATAACAAATTAGAAAAAAAACGGATAAATAAAAGAAAACTGGACCCAGGCTCACGTTTCGGCCTGGTCCGCCTCTTTCTCCGTCCTTGTTACTGCGTCGGAGGTTTTCTGTAACAGAAATTCCGGCAAATATGAATATTTTGCGGACAAGTCACCGATTACGCGCTCGTCAGCTGATTGTCTCGCGCTCCAGCGACAGTCTGGTGTGCTTGGAGGGGAGAGCTAACTGGCAATTCAGCGCAATAGCTAGTGGACTGTATTATTTTGCTTTGGTCGGTGATAGTCGTTTTTTACGATATCACCGACGCGCACAACCGGGTAGACGAGGTTTTCCTCTGATCTACCGGGTTCGCTTCGCAATGCCACGGACGGGAAACCAAATGGAGGTTGTAAGGCTCCAAATGGCTATATCCCGCGAGCACGCTCACCGTGCGGGTGAAGTTCGAACGCCACCCACGCAAGAGGACGTCTCGTCCAGGTACGGGTACCTCGTCGGCGGCTCCTCAGGAACGGCCTGCGGCCTACCCACGCAGCTGCCTCGACAGCGATTCCTTTCCTTGAAGGAATCGCCCGGCAGCCCGCCGTGGTCCCTCGTCGGCGGTTCCCTTCACGAGGAACTGGCCTGCGGCTCGCCGAATTAGGACGACGTCCTTTGCAATTCCTAACCACCCTACGGTCACAGCCCAGTGTGGTCGACTCACATCTGGTAGTGGGTGTAGCGGTGGAAGGCCGGTGCTTCGAACCCCTTTGCTCCAGTGGTCGCTTGTGCTCAACCTTGTCACCTCACGACTGGTTCACTGGAGCGGGTTCTCTAAAGCCCGGTGCACGGTGAGCACCGCGAAGTGATACCAATATCTGGGTATCCAACTTCCGGTTGCTCCTACGCCGTATAGCTCACACGGGTCGATGAAACCACAACTCCACCGGTCGGTGCACCCTATGTGGTACACCAGACGGGCGATTCGAGTGGGTTCCTCGATCCCTTCGAACGGCGAACCACCACCAGGCGATAACCAGTATGTCGGTATCTCCGTTACAGTGGCTCAAACCGTATTCAATAGGAAGAGACTCAAAGTGATTAACACCGAATCCCTAACGTCGCAGTCGCGGCAACGAACTGCAACGTTCAATCACAATCCTGCGTCTACGATCGTGTCACGCGCGGCGTGCACAGCGATCGCTTCAACAACAGGCAGATTGTCCTTTTATTCGAGAAAATCTCAAGTCGCTATGACGAGATTTTCCTGAATAAATGAATGTCCGCAAACTTGATTCGATTACGAGGAGAGAGATCGTCTCATTCTCCTCGGAGCTTCGTACGAAAAATGGGAGAGATCGTCACAGGATCTGCTCCTGATCGCCGACGGCTCACGAATGATCCGTAACGATCTGCAGCATCGACGGCCACGGTTGGGCTCCGTCGCGCAGGCGCAAAGTCGCGTAGCGACGCATCGCCCTGCTGGGCCCGGGCGGCTACGCGCCGCATAGCCACGACGCGGCGCTGCC
>NW_025106938.1:0-10652 GCF_013123115.1 Colletes gigas
CCAGGATTCTGGTAGGGTACTTCCAGAACCGAAAAGTGTGGTACCAGACGGAGGAGGGGCCAAAGTACATCGTGGCAGAAATGGGGGTACCACAGGGTTCGGTCTGGGGCCCTACCCTATGGAACCTGGCGTATGACGGGGTCCTTAGGTGCGCCCTGGCTCCGTGATGTAGGATTGTGGGTTACGCCGACGATATCGCCCTGGTAGCATCGGCGGGGACGGCTCGGGCTCTCGATGAGTCTGTAAACCACTCCATAAGGGTGGTTATGGAGTGGCTCGACGCACACGATCTGGAGGTTCACCCTCCAAGACAGAGGTTTTCTCTCTGAACAAAAAATGGATTGGGGATTTTAAGATCCGTGTCGCGGGGGCGGAGGTTGGACTTAGCACCCAGATAAAATACCTGGGGGTCACTTTCGATAGGAGCCACGGTTTTCGCGTGCATGTGGAAACTGTGGCTTCGAGGGCGGTGCGAGTTATGGCGGCTCTGGCTCGCATCATGCCAAATATCGGGGGGCCCGGACAGGCGAAAAGCCTCTTTTATTATCGGGTGCTGGAGTCCATCCTTTTGTACGCCTCCCCCATATGGGCGGAGGCCTTGGAACTGGAAGCAAACAGGACGAAACTAAAAAGGGCCCAGAGGGTGGGACTCGCACGGGTGGTAAAGGCTTACCGAACCGTGTCCCTGGATGCCCTAAATGTTCTGGCGGGGGTACCACCCATAGCGATGACGATAAGGGAAAGGTCGGCCCTTTACGCCCTTGAAAGGGCTCGGGCTAGGACGGTGGCACAGGGCGCTGAGACCGGTGTTGATGATTTTGAGGAAGAAAAGAGGAGGATAAAAGAACAAACGTTGAATACCTGGCAGCAGCACTGGGAGACAAAATGTGCGGATAAAGTCACCTATGGGTGGATCCCTTGTATTCGGGATTGGGTCGGAAGGGGGCACGGGGCCCTTACTTATCACCTCACACAGGCGCTGACCGGTCACGGATGCTTTAACGAGTTCAGGCACCGGATCGGGAAGGCGACCTGTGGGGGGTGCTGGTATGGCTGTGGGGCGGTAGACACAGCTGAACATACGCTCGCTGTGTGCAGAAAGTGGGAGGAGAAAAGGAGGGGGCTGGCGGTGACCCTCGGTATCGAGAGGGTCACGATAGAGGAAATGGGGAGGAAACTAACGGAGGACAGCACCGAGTGGGAGGCCATTCGGCTTTATATCACGGAAGTGATGCAAGAAAAGGAGGTTTTTGAGAGGGAGATCGATCGAGCCCGGCGAAGGGGCCTTCTCCTCTACCGCCCCCTCGGTAGCCTTTGCCGCCCGGAGGGCCGTGGCTGGCACTGTGGGGGAAGTTAAGAAGTCTGGTCACGATGAGGTTTTTTCCCGTCGGGGCCTTGGGAATAAGTGATATACATACATATATATACATCTATATTATTTATTTTATTTATTTATTTATTTATTATTTATTTTATTTTATATATTTATTTATTATATCGTATTTTATTTCACTTTATTTTACTTTACTTTACTCTACATATGTATTAACGTACTAAATTATGTATCGTTACACATCTACTTATTTAATTTATACATGTTTTTTATTCATTTACTGATTTATTGTTATGTCTATTTATCTATTTATTTATTTATTTATTTACCCATTTATATTTTATCCTATCTATTTATTTACATTATTTACTTATTTATCCTATTACGATCATTATTTATTTATCTATACCTTGGTTTTATGCACAGATATCTTCCCCTTACGGTTACTATACTATACTATACCCCATATACATTATGCTATAAAAATTTCACAATATGCATTTATTTACGAAAACACCTACATAGTCATTACGGTTACTTTTGGCTTAGTCAGCTAACATATTCATACATTTACTTATCTAGATATCCTTTTATTTTATTTTATTTTATTTCTTCCCAGTTTCTCTTTCTTTTATTATTACACTCAATCTACTAAGTTTGTAAGTTTTATCTGATTATTAGATTATACTTTTATACCTTACACATTATAGCAGTTATATTTTATACCTACTTACTTCAGTTTTACGTACTGGTACGCTACCTGTTAGAGCACTCAGGGGCTCTAACTTGGTGGTTCCGGACGAGGGAGAAGATAGGGTAGAGAGAATTGGTACAAGTTTTCAAATACCTTTTTATTACAAAAATAACCAAAACTATTATTTTTACAAATTAGAAAAAGACGGATAAATAAAGGAAAACTGGACCCAGGCTCACGTTTTGGCCTGGTCCGCCTCTTTCTCCGTCCTTGTTACTGCGTCGGAGGTTTTCTGTAACAGAAATTCCGGCAAATATAAATATTTTGCGGACAAGTCAACGATTACGCGCTCGTCAGCTGCTTTTCTCGCGCTCCAGCGACAGTCTGGTGTGCTTGGAGGGGAGAGCTAACTGGCAATTCAGCGCAATAGCTAGTGGACTGTATTATTTTGCTTTGGTCGGTGATAGTCGTTTTTTACGATATCACCGACGCGCACAACCGGGTAGACGAGGTTTTCCTCTGATCTACCGGGTTCGCTTCGCAATGCCACGGACGGGAAACCAAATGGAGGTTGTAAGGCTCCAAATGGCTATATCCCGCGAGCACGCTCACCGTGCGGGTGACGTTTGAACGCCACCCACGCAAGAGGACGTCTCGTCCAGGTACGGGTACCTCGTCGGCGGCTCCTCAGGAACGGCCTGCGGCCAACCCACGCAGCTGCCTAGACAGCGATTCCTTTCCTTGAAAGAATCGCCCGGCAGCCTGTCGTGGCCCCTCGTCGGCGGTTCCCTTCACGAGGAGCTGGCCTGCGGCTCGCCGAATTAGGACGACGTCCTTTGCAATTCCTAACCACCCTACGGTCACAGCCCAGTGTGGTCGACTCACATCTGGTAGTGGGTGTAGCGGTGGAAGGCCGATGCTTCGAACCCCTGTGCTCCAGTGGTCGCTTATGCTCAACCTTGTCACCTCACGACTGGTTCACTGGAGCGGGTTCTCTAAAGCCGGTGCACGGTGAGCACCGCGAAGTGATACCAATATCTGGGTATCCAACTTCCGGTTGCTCCTACGCCGTATAGCTCACACGGGTCGATGAAACCACAACTCCACCGGTCGGTGCACTCTATGTGGTACACCTAACGGGCGATTCGAGTGGGTTCCTCGATCCCTTCGAACGGCGAACCACCACCAGGAGATAACCAGTATGTCGGTATCTCCGTTACAGTGGCTCAAACCGTATTCAATAGGAAGAGACTCAAAGTGATTAACACCGAATCCCTAACGTCGCAGTCGCGGCAACGAACTGCAACGTTCAATCACAATCCTGCGTCTACGATCGTGTCACGCGCGGCGTGTACTGCGATCGCTGCAACGACAGGCAGATTGTCCTTTTATTCGAGAAAATCTCAAGTCGCTATGACGAGATTTTCCTGAATAAATCAATGTCCGCAAACTTGATCCGATTACGAGGAGAGAGATCGTCTCATTCTCCTCGGAGCTTCGTACGAAAATGGGAGAGATCGTCACAGGATCTGCTCCTGATCGCCGACGGCTCACGAATGATCCGTAACGATCTGCAAGCATCGACGGCCACGGCTGGGCTCCGTCGCGCAAGCGCAGTCGCGTAGCGACGCATCGCGCTGCTGGGCCCGGGCGGCTACGCGCCGCATAGCCACGACGCGGCGCTGCCGCGTCTCGGCTGTCGATCTCGATTCGATAAATCGATTCTTCTCTCTCTCTCTCGGCGCTAACAACACGATTTCTGGAATTTATTCTCCGAATCCAGAATTCCAGTGAAGCTGGCTAGCAAAAACACGTAAATGGCCGCGGTATACTGAACTGACGAAGAAAAAATTCTCCGTCAGCAGAACCTTCCAGAATTACGCGAATTCATGATAAATACGGGCATCGCGGCCGAGTTTTTACGTCTCGGACTCACACGATATTTAAACAACATATTACTATATATTTACCTATACATTTAAAATTACAATCCTTTTATCTCCATCTAAGTTTTATGTTATCTCCTAATTTTCTTATTCTGTTTTAGTTAATATACATATCTCTCAGACACTCTATTTAATAAATTACCTTTTCATTTATTATTTACTCGAGACCTGCATGAAATTTCTATAATAATCTATCGGTCTATGTCATTTAAAAAACTACTTTTTTACTTACCTTCGATTTTTCAGTCATTTATCATACCGTTTATCCTAGCTTACAAACTACTGTACCGGACCGTATCATATTTTATTGTATTTATGAGGGAATGTTACAAAGTAGGTGCGCGCGGGAGCGCGTATGCTGTGTGTGTGCGTGAGGACAGTGGACGATCGTCCTGTTCGTCCGCGACGAGTCAGTCGCTAAGGTGGAGTCAAAGAAAAAGCACGTGTAAAGTCCATCAGATTACCTATTTTATTCTCATTTAAAGATTGCATAATGCCGAGCGATTAGCCTCGGCCGCAATTACCGTTAATTCTGTCAACGTACAATAACCAAGAGATTATCTCTAATTGGATTTGTATAGCGAACGGTGATTGAAAAACGCGTTTATTATGAGTTTTTCTGGCATCGGTAACGGCTCATTACCTTTCGATTCGAGTGTGCTAACGGTGTTAGTGACGTCAGTTCCGTGAGAGAGTAGTGCGCCAATAATGTGACAAGGAGAGACGGCCGAAATTCAGACAGCGCCACGGAACGACCAGTAAGAGTACCGCGGCGACGTCTTCGGCTGTCAATCCGTATCATTCTTACGGCGACTTCTGACCGAGACGCATCGGCTCCCGATCATATTTCGATCAGAAGTAAATCGCGATTGAAGAGGGAAAATCCTCTTGCGAGAAAGCCATAAAGACTGCTGTTTAAAAGGGTGTAGCGAGCCTTGCTCGAAAAGGTCGGAAATTCATTCCCACCTTGCTTGGAAAACACGATTCGCATCTCGATTCGTGCAAGTTCACCTGCTTCTCGTTCGAGCAAATCTCGATCGAGTTTAATTAATTTAAATTTACTGCATATTTTGGAGGGCTCGAGAATACACCAATAGGGTGTTCGACCCCTCCTGTGCGGAATTTAAAGGTCGATTCCAACGTATACACGTTGAATCATACAGAAGTCGGCGATACCGTCCATACTTCTGTGTGATTGCCCTTCGGCTTAGGAGACACCAAAAGGGAGGCACCTACGTGGTGTACCTCCTGGTGGGCTCACTGTAGTCAGGTCCACGTCCATTTTGGACGTGTGATTTTCGGTCTTCGCCTCCTTATTTCTACAGATCCCGCCGGTGTAACGTTTAGAGGAGCACCAGTGCGGAGAAGTAACGGAGTCGTGGGTCAGGCCCCCGCGTAGTTCAAAATACTGCAACGTATCACGTCGAGTAGTGTATTCGTGCAGTGAACAACGTGTTGTCGGGCTTCGCAGTGTAACTCTCGACCAAATAAGTCATCTGTTGGAACGTGTTAAGAGAAGCCGCAGATTGACGGTCGTGTAGTGCACTGCAGTGCGACTCGACGCACAGACTCAGTGTGCATATTCACGGGAACAGTGCATTAGGAGCCTTACAACCTCCTCTTGCATCCCCGTCCACTGGGCAATCGACCACTGAATCGGCGAGGAAAAGAAGTTTAATTCTTTTCCTAGCCAAAATACAGTCCACTTATATTTCGTAATTTACGAAAGTGTACAATTCTCCGCTCCGGTGCGTTCGAATTACGAAGCCAGGAGCGCGAGCAAACGAGCGCGACGAAGATACGTATAACGTGTACGTGTGTCTAACACATAGTCGTGTTTTTCTGTTCATAGGAATCTTGGCCTGCCTCAATCTAGCGAATTCGGCGACCCAGCCTCGAGCTAGGCCAGACACGAGGCCACATTAATTCATATTCTTTGGACAGTCTCGTTAATTCTGTTTTTTAATTATTCATTTGATTTTCTGGTTTTTTTTTGTTATCTATTTTATAATAAAAGGTCGGTCTTTAAGACCGACGAAAAGAAAATCATTTGTGTCCGATTCACTTCCCCTATAATACTCCCACACCTCTATCCGGACTCACACGTTAAAAGTATATATCCATTACTTTTTAACACTTGTTACGCCACGCTCACGTGTTACACGAGGTAATTGACGACACTGGGTGCTTTTACTTTGGTGTTTTACCTCACTCTTTTATTGTTACAAAAACTTTACATTTCGTTAATCCTCTACACACATGGCTGTCCTCAGAAACAATCGCGAATCGCCGCTCGCGCTCTTCGCGCTCCCACTCTCGCTCGCGCGCCCTCTCATTCATACCCCGGTTCCTTCCTTACCGACTATCTGTCATCTCAGCCGCTACATCACTCCCCCTCCAGTAACGAAGTTACGATGCTAGACTCCTGTTAGGAGCTTATTCGCGGCAACATTTTAGATCCTAGTGTATTAGTACATAACCAAAAAAATTACCACTTCGGGGTCTTAACCTATTCTTACTAACCTAGAGATAATTACAAAAGAACAAAATCATTTACTACATGGGACACAAATTATGACCCTTGAAAAGTAACTTTCAACGCTCGAGATTAACAATGTGCCGTGTGTACCACATCATACACTCAAAAACCATGGAGGTAATTTACCATAGAAGCATTTCATTTAGTAACGGAAACGAATACCAAGTTTGATCGGTACGCATATTTTTTAGCTTCCGGCTTGGAACCTTATTGGTGGCTTGACTTTTCTTTTTTCGCGCCTGTTTTGTGGCTGTTCCTCTCCGCTGCTTGGGCTGTTGGCTGTTCCCCTGGTGCCACAGGGGGGACACTCTGGTGTTAGGATGTAAGCTGGTTTTCAGTCTGTCTATTGATATCGCTATTTCCTTTCCTTTTACTAACACCAAGAAGTATTTCTCGCGTCTTTGTGCCACCAGGAACGGTCCATCATAGGCTGGTTCGAGCGCCTTTTTGACTCTGTCTATCCTTACGAAAACGTGAGAGCAAAAATTAAGGTCTTTATGAACGAATACCTTCTGATTTGAAGCTCGTTGCGTGCTGACGGGTTTCAGCCGTTCCATGTGTTGCTGTAGCTTGTTGGCGAATGATTCAGGCTCTACTTCGATGCTCGGAGGTTCGAAAAATTCCCCAGGAAGCCGAATGTTCGTCCCGTAGGTCATTTGTGCTGCTGAGTAATTTGTATTGTCTCCTACCGCTGCCCTTAGTCCTAGCAGCACTGTGGGTAATGTTTCTGTCCATTTAATACTATCGTGTGCTTTTAAAGCCGTTTTTAGGGTTCTGTGGAAACGTTCGATTTCCCGTTAGCTTGTGGGTGGTACGGTGTCGTGTGCCGGACTTTAGCTCCGCAGATGGCTGCTAGATTTCTAAATAGGCGAGACACGAACTGCCTACCCTGGTCTGTTACTATTTTATCTGGTACACACGAATCTACTTACCCCAATGTTTGTAAAATTTCCTACTTACAGTTTCCGCTGTGATATCTTTCAACGGTATTACTTCCGTCCACCCTGTGAATCGATCTATGCACGTGAGACAATATATTTTACCGTTCGAAGGCGGTAACGGTCCAATGATATCTATGTGTACCATTCTGAAACGCACGTCTGGTTCTTGAAATTTTGCAAACCTTGATTTTGTGTGTCTATTCACTTTAACCTTTTGGCACCTTATACATGCTTTCGCCCAATCTCGAACTTGTTTTTTTATTTCTGGCCATATGAATTTTCCTGTTATTTGCTTGACGGTTGCTTTTATACCCGGGTGCGCTAAATCGTGGATCTGCTTGAACACCGTTTTTCGAAATTTTTTTGGAATGTATGGTCTGATGTTATTCTGCGATGTATCGCACCACAGAGCCTTCCCAGACGGAAGTACATGTTGCTTCATGCTCAAGGAAGGAAAGTTTTTTATTACGTCGTTCAACTCTTCGTCCGTCTCTTGCTCTTCTGCTATTCGATCGTAGTCGACTGCCGAAATTTCTTCGATTCTTGATAGCGTGTCTGCCACAATGTTTTCTTTGCCGCTTACGTGCCGCACCTCTGTTGTGAATTGAGAGATAAACTGGAGTTGTCGTTGTTGTCTCGGAGAGGCTTTTTCGTTCTTTTGCCTAAATGCAAATGTCAACGGTTTGTGGTCGGTAAATATCGTGAATTCTCTTCCCTCTAGTAAGTATTTAAATTGTTTTACCGACAGATACATGCTCAGCAACTCGCGGTCGTAGGTGCTGTATGCTCTTTGCGTCTCGTTTAATTTTTCGAGTAGAACGCCAGTGGCTTCCAACTTTCCTGGTCATACTGCTGTAATACTGCCCCTATTGCCCAGTCTGAGGCGTCTGTGTATAACGATAGTGGACATTCACCCTTGGGGTAACTTAAGAGGGCAGCATTGGCTAGCTCTGTTTTACATTTTTCGAATTGTTTTATCGTTTCTTCTGTCCAAGGCACCTTTCTCCGATCTCGCTTTTTTGCGCCCTGCAACAATTCGTGGAGCGGTGCTTGCGTCAGTGCGGCATCCTTTAGGTATCTCCGATAAAAATTGACCATACCTAAGAACATCCGTAAGTCACTAATAGTTTCAGGTATTTTATAATTTAGTATTGCCTGGACTTTTTGTGGCAGTGGGCGAGATCCGTTCGCCGTAATGAGATGTCCCAAAAATTCTATCTGGTCTACTCCCAATACCGACTTGGATGTATTGATTCGTAGGCCATATCTTTCTAGTCGGCCGGAAAATTAGTTTTAGATGCTCTTTGTGCTCCTCTTGTGACGTTGAGGCTACTAGTATATCATCTATATAGGGAAAATGCAAAATTGATACCCTGAAACACTTCGTTAATAAATCTTTGGAATGTGGACGGAGCGTTACGAAGTCCGAAACTCATGACGTTAAATTCGTATAGTCCGAATGGTGTGATGATTGCTGTCTTATGTTTGTCCTCTTCCGCGATCGGTATTTGATAGTACGCTTTGATTAGGTCAATTTTGAAATATGATTTTATTTTGTAAAATAGACTGAAAGTCTTCGATTCTCGGGACTGGATAGCGGCCCGGAACTGTTCGTGCGTTGAGTAGTCTATAGTCGCCACACGGTCTTACCGTGCCGTCCTTTTTGTTGACCAGATGCAGCGGGCTGGCCCATTGTGATTTCGATGGCCTTATGATGCCATTGTCTAGCAAATATTTGAATTCTTGCTTTGCTATTCCTAGTCTCTTCGGATCTAATGGCCGTGCCCTCGAGTATACCGGCTGTCCCGCTGTGGACTATGTAGTGTTGGACTTGGTGTTTAGCTGCTTTCGGTGCTATCTCCGGTTTAGCGATGCCTGGGTATAAGCGGAGCAGTTCTGAAAATTTTGATAGCTCATTTACCGTGTTAATTTTATGATCGTTAGTTACCGATACTATTTCGCCTTTTGAGGCCAGTTGCGTGATGCCATCAATTAATTGTTTTTTGTGGATGTCGACTACTAATTGAAATTGATTCAGGAAGTCAGCTCCGAGTATTCCTTTGCTGACATTTGCCATTATAAATGGCCACTGGAATGGGCGTCTCAAACCCAAATCCAGTGTCAGCAATTTTATGCCAAATGTTGGTATTTCGGTTCCGTTTGCTGCGTATAGCTTATACTCACAGGGCCCTTTTGCCTTTGCTACTGCGGGGACAATTGATACATCCGCTCCCGTATCTACCAAGAATCGTAACCCTGCCTTCCTATCCTTCACAAATAGCCGGTACTTGCGGCGCTCTATCTTGCCGATTGCAGTAGGCTTTGCCGCCTCGTCTACTGCTGGCTCGAGTTTCCCGAAATCTTCCAGCTGCAAGGTGTTTGCATTTCTCTGGCTGGCATCTGTTTCCAAATCTGAAATGATAGTAACAGTATTTTCCCTCGGGGTTGAACCCTCTTCTGGATCTGCTTCGGCTGGCGTCACGATCCCGATTAGTATTTCGGCTTCTTGATCGTGGCCGTTGCCGACAACTTAACGCTGCGATTTGCTGTTCCAAAGCCGATATTTTTTGTAGTAACTCGTTAATAGGAGTGTTGTCGCTACCGATAGAGGCCATTTCCACGTGCGCTACTGTTTCCGCCATTTTATCCGCCATTTCCGCCAGTCTCTCTAAACGGTTCCTCGCTGACTATTAGTACGCTTCTTACCACTTCTGGCATTTTTTCTAGCCATACTGTTCTCAAGCCCCTGTCTGAATCGTCCTCAGCGTCCCCCAGTGATCTCATCCTGCGAAGCAACTGACTAGGTTTCATGTCGCCCAACTCCATACCAGTAATTAATCGTTTGATTCGCTTATTTTCGCTTTCCTTATACGTGTCTACGAGTCTCTGCTTTGCCAGTGTGTATTTTTCGTCGTTTCTGCTTTTAATTATGTCCCATATGGTTTCTACGAATTTAGGTTCTAGTTGCGCCACGAGAGGTAATTGAATTTTGTGTCCTCGCTTGTTATATTACTGATACGGAATTGTGCTTCAACTTGATAAAACCATATTTCTGGTTTATCTACCCAGAATGGTGGAATTTTTATGCTCACCTTGTCCGCTTCTAGCTTTTCGGCGATCGGCTCGTTTCCTTCAGTATTCATCCTCGGTTTCGTTTGCCACGTGGTTGGCGGTTATCCTTCGTTTTTTTTAATTGCGC